>NC_069501.1:1098639018-1098939018 GCF_027579735.1 Bombina bombina
TTTTAGTGTCTATAAAACAATGGGATCTGTCATGTTGTAACCTAGGTGGCAGTGGCCAATTAGGGATAGTTATAAATAGGTCACTAGAGTGTGCAGCCAATGGCTGTGTGGAATATGTGTTCTGCGCTTCCATTTCTAACAGGAACGAAAAAGCTCACAATTTCAGAATGGAATTGCAGGAAAAGGGGACAAAATAAATAGTACAGTATATTGTAGAGTTATATTTATACTGTATATACACAATTTATCATTTTATATTACTATCTCTAAGTGTTTAATGTCCCTTTCAAAGCATATGGAAGTCAGGATTAAACTCATGATTCAGATGCAACACTAAAAGAAAAAAACCAAGATACTTCTGTGATCAAAATTTCCCCTCAGCAATTTTGGTTGAAATTTTGCTCTTTTTCCGTGTAGATACAGAGGTAAGCTCAGAACATTAATGTATCTTGAGAGCTATATGTAGACCACTATAAATATTGTATATACACTGCTACCCACCCTACATTGCTTAAAGGGACACTGAACTCATATTTTATCTTTTGTGATTCATATAGCGCATGCAATTTTAAGCAACTTTCTAATTTACTCCTATTATCAATTTTTCTTTGTTCTCATGCTATCTTTATTTGAAAAAATAAGGCATCTATGCTAAGAAGCCAGCCAATTTTTTTGTTTAGAACCCTGCACTTGTTTATTGGTGGGTTAATGCATCCACCAATCAGCAAGAACAACCCAGGTTGTTAACTAAAAATGGGCCGGCATCTAAACTTAGTCTTGCTTTCCAAATAAAGATACCAAGAGAATAAAGAAAATGTAATAATAGGAGAAAATTAGAAAGTTGTTTAAAATTGCATGGTCTATCTGAGTCACGAAAGAAAATATTTGGGTTTCAGTGTCCCTTTAACACATGCACTCTCAGCCTACCACAGCATGCTATCATGGGAAGGGAGGGGGATTTTTTTTTCTAAAAAGATCTGTTAAGCCCTGCATTGTGAACTGCTTACATATAATGTAGAGCTATTCTTCCAATTGCTCCTTAAATGGATACTAAACTTAATTCTTTTTTTCATGATTGTTAGAATATATTTAGCATTACTGACGCCATTTTGTCTTTAGTCATCCATTTTGTTTAGAATGGTTTATTATAGTTTATTAGAACAGCTTATTATGTTGTGAAGAAATATGCTGATGTTAGGAATATTTGTATATCAAGAATGGCCTTGTGAATGTCCCTGGTGATACGCCTGGATGCCCGTTATCGCTATAAGATGTCCAACAGCCTTGCTTTGTGCTGGGTGATACGCCCAGATATACTTATATCTAACACTTCCCGCTTATGAAAAATACTCCTTTTTACTCAATTATATTTTAATAAGCTTATTTTGTTCTAAGCAATACTGTGTAAGATGATGTAACTATAAGTACGTCATTGTTTAACCCTATATGCTGTAACGATTGTCTATAAACGTATTGTATGCCTTATAATAAACAGAACAGTGATTAGACCTTTCTTGCTGCGTGTCTGATTTCTGTTCCCGAGATATCTTGTCAGGTAACCCATTCAAGTCCAGGTGAAGGTGTAGAATACGGCTAAGTGCTAACTGACACTCCCCCCCTGAAAATAACAATTCTGGTGTCAGAGCGTGGGATTTGCACTGGGTAAGTAGATAAGTGTTTTTTACTCTGCTTTTCCCTCTGTGAATCTGAACCCAAAGTTTGGATGGTGTTAGTGATATATATAATTGGTTAAATCCTTTTATAAGGCGTTATCCTGCGGTGGAAGTGCAGGGTTGCGTGGGTTTGAGTCCTAGTGCAATTTATGGCAGCGCAAGTTTGAGTCTTGCTCTGTATTAATTCCCCTAGACAGGTTTGAGTCCTGCTAGGTTTAAGTGTACATTTGCGGAGGTTCGAGTCCTAGCGCAAAGTTGTAGCGCTATTTTAACGTGAGTTGAAGTCTCACCTTAGTTTAAATATCACTGGAACTGGTATGGGTATTTGTTGACGCTTATTGCTTAATTGCTTGTGCTTCAAGGCTTTTTCATTTGTGCTGTGCTTAAGAAGATTAAAGTAATTGCTGATATTATTTTATGGCTGCTATTATTGTGTTGTTAAAATGTGGTCTGCTCACAGCAAAATATTGATAATAATGCATAGAGAAGAGGAGAATGTTATTGCATCTTTAATGTCTACGAAGGGGTTAACAGTTTTATTTCAAGGCAGGGAGCTGTGCACTCCAAGCTGTCAGTAATCACAGCCCTGTAAATTCAACTAGAAAGTTATCTTCTGCATTCAGGAATGTTACTGGAACAAGAAAAGGGGGCCAAATGCAGAAACACAAGAGAAAAAAACTAGACATGTGCATGGCGAAAAAATTCGGTTCGGATCGATTCGGATTTTTTCTAATTTCGGTTCGGAGCGATTCGAATTCGGAAAAATTTGAATCAATTCGGTTCGGATTTGTTTCGGATTCAAATAAATTCGGTTTGGATTTGTTTCGGATTCATTCGGATTCGAATAAATTCGGCTGGATTCGGTTCGATTCGGAAATTCGGAATTTCGGTAAGTGTTAGGTGGGATTAGACTAGTATTATGTACTGTACATTAGGTGTTACCCATAGCAGAGTGATATAACCTAATATACTGTACAATACTAGTGTAATCCATGGCCATCCGAATCTACCGAATAAATCCGAAGTAATTCGGATTTATTCGGTAGATTCGGCACTATTTTAATTCGGAGATTCGGTTCGATCCGAATCTCCGAATTTGCCGAATTTGCAGAATTTCCGAATCGAACCAAACTGTATCGCACATGTCTAAAAAAAACTGTTACAGAAGCTCGGTTTGTAACTATAGGTGAGAAATCCATGATAAGAGCCCCTGACTCAGAGCATTTGATGGATTGGGTACGTCCTCTAAAAAAAGACAGTTAACGCCTGAGGACGTACCCTGCACGTCCTCGGTCTGGAAAGAAGCTGGAAGCGATCCTGCTCGCTTCCAGCCGCTTTCCGGTTATTGCAATGATGCCTCGATATCGAGGCATCCTGCAATAACCCTGCATGGCCATCTGATGCAGAGAGAGACACTCTGTGGCCCTCTCTGCACCGGACATCGATGGCCAGTATCATTGGTGGGTGGGAGCCGATGTGGGAGTCGGTGGGTGGCCATCGATGGGCCATGTGATGTGGAGGGTGCAGGACCGGCGGGGGGGGCACGCGTGCACGGGGGGCGGTGGGTGGGAACCGCTAAAACTACAGAAAAAAAAGGATAATATACCTGGGAGAAAGGGGCTATTTAAAAACAATCTAAGGGATCTGGGAGGGGTGGGGGGTTGGTCTTTGGAGGGAAGCTACACTACAGAAAAGGGATAATAAAATAAAAAAAACACAATTTTTTTCTAAACTGGGTACTGGCAGACAGCTGCCAGTACCCAAGATGGCGCCCATTAAGGTAGAGGGGGAGGGTTAGAGAGCTGTTTGGTGGGGGATCAGTGAGGTTGGGGGCTAAGGGGGGATCCTACACAGCAGCATATGTAAATATGCTTTTAAAAAAAAAAACAAAAACAACAACAAATATACTTTTTAGGGCATGTAATTTTAAACAACTTTTCAATTTACTTTTATCACCAAATTTGCTTTGTTCTCTTGGTATTCTTAGTTGAAAGCTAAACCTAGGAGGTTCATATGCTAATTTCTTACACCTTGAAGGCCGCCTCTAATCTAAATGCTATTTGACAGTTTTTCACTACTAGAGGGCATTAGTTCATGTGTTTCATATAGATAACATTGAGCTCATGCACGTGAATTTAAAGAGGAGTGAGCACTGATTGGCTAAAATGCAAGTCTATCAAAAGAACTAAAATAAGGGGGCAGTCTTTAGCTAAGCCTCTGCAAAGTAATTACAGTGGTAAAAGGTGTATTATTATACCTGTGTTGGTTATGCAAAACTGGGGAATGGGTAATTAAGAGATTATCTATCTTTTAAAACATCAAAAATTCTGGTGTTGACTGTCCCTTTAAATGACCTGACCCTGTGAAGCACCTTATGGGAGCTATAACATATCTTAAAAGGGTCACTAACAATATGTCTAATTGTTTATTTCATTGCTAATCGTATTGTGTTGTGAATGTGTTTTCTGTTCAAAGTGTTGTAGCTGCTTGTTGCATACTGTGCTCATGGAAAAGTTCCTGAATCCCTGTACATAATGCTGTAACGTGACATGAAAGGATGTATCTTACAAAAATAGCTTGGCATGTGAAAACTCTTTCTTTTGTTGTATGTGTTGCAGTAACGAAACAGAGATTCTGTGTATTTTATGTGTAATAAGTGTTTGTCTGATGTTTCACTGTGTTTAGTGTTATGTGTAAAAGGTTTACTCCACACTAAATATCTGAGGATTTATTATCCTGTCTAAAAATAATTTGTTTATGTCTCAATCTGCTGGGAAAATGGCCATTCCTTGCAAATTCTGACACTTTCAGATACATTTTAAATATGGTGAAAGTTAATCTTATTGTATTTCTAAATGTCTCTGGTATGTCTGAAATCTATGTTTTCCTGAAAGAGAGAGAGAACGTTAATAAAATATGTTTTCAGTGTCTTAAAAAAAAGTTTGCTGATTGTTGGGAGTGAATTTATGGTATGCAAGTTGATATAAGCTTGTGTGTGTATCACTGTAAAAGCTGACCTTGGTGCATTTTTTTTCTGAATGGTAATTATTCAGACAAGAGCTGTGTGTGTATATAAAAGAGTTTCTTAGTTAAGAAATCTGACGCTGTAATGAAGTATTTTATTTTGAAATAATTTTTATTAAAGGTTACCATAACAGTACAAATAAAATGTCAGCAATAACCAAAGTATTAAACAGGTCATATCTTAACATGGGAAATTAACCAACATTATTCAACATTTTAATGCAGAGGTTACCTTCTTAAATTTTCAAGTTTAAATGCTCAGAGAAATATTAATAAAGACAAAGAAAGGACAAGAGAGTCCACAGGTAAAAGGGAAAGAGAGAAGAAAGAGAGAGAGAAAGGTTCTGGGGAGCACCCACAGGGTCTGTTTAATCTTCGAACCACATCTTAGTTTTCCTGGTTTCTAACACTCCGTCTAGACCGCATTCTAACTATGTCTTCCCACACAATCCAGTCCTCCCAAATCTTCAAAAACTCATTTCTATTATCTAGCAGTGATGATGCAATGTTTGCCATCTGATAGTAAAATTTAATTTTATTGAGTATAACATTATAATGGGGTATAGAAGTTTTCCAGAATTTTGCTATAATCGTTCTAACTGCCGTGCATATGATACCTACAAGTTTTAAGGAGTGTTTTGACAACCCTAATATAGGGAAGTGTAGAAGGGCTTGTTCCATAGTAAGTGTAATTTGTTTGTTGAATATTTCACTCAGTAACTTAGAGGTAGATGTCCATACTAAAGCGCTCTTTGGACAGTCCCACCACATGTGGACATAGGTGCCCTCTACCTGACAACCTCGATAGCATAGAATAGTATCATTAGTAACTGTGCTTGTACCATAATATTTGACTCTACTCGGGTGTAAGTACCATCTGTATAATACCTTAATGTAATTTTCTTTCAGGTTTGCACTAATGGAACAAGCTAAACCGTTTTGGATTACCCGGGCCCATTCTTTAGTATCTATAGAGAGGTTGATTTCAGTCTCCCATTTTTTGATAAAGTTCAATTTGACTGGTGATCTATTTGTGCATAGTAATGAAGTATTTTAAAGTGTTATTGTTGTAACGATTTTAAAATCATATGTTTCTTATTAATTTTGTGTGTTATTAATAGCATTTTTAGAGAGACTGAAAAGAGATTTAGTGTGTTTTCTACCTGTTAAAGGCACATAAAATAGATTGTTTTTGCAAATGAAGTAACTAAGGAAAGTGCAATGAGGAGAGTGGTTTTAAGTCTGGTAAACACAAAAGAGAGTTTTTTCTAGCACATGATTAACAGGTTGATTTAAGTATGTTATGTGCGTAATGTAAGATTCATGCAAGGAGTTAAAAAAGGAGAAAATAAAAAGACTATATGCTGTATGTTATTAAATGTATCTAAAGTATTTGGGTCTGTTTCTGTTGCAAGTAAAGTAATTCAGTAGAGTTTTAATATAAATTGGTAACATATTGCTGTGTAATATTATGTATGCTATGATGGCTCTTATTTAAATATGCAGGTTTTTAATGGTATATAACACAAGTTTTCTAATCATGGCTAGGTTATATATGTAAAATGTTATAAATGGTCAGTCCTTAAAGGGACAGTACACTGTAAAATTGTTTTTATGTTCATGTGTTTTCAATGATTTGTTATTCCAGCTGTATAGTATAAAAAGTAGGAGAAATTGTGTTTTCAGGTTTATTTGTATATATGAAGTAGTTGCTTTTGTGCTTTTAAATCACAGCCTATTACAAGGGGTATTTGTAAACAATTAAAGGCACTCCATCAGGTGAGATGGATCATTGGAAACAATTTAAAGGGGACATTTTTGGGCAAACTGTCCTTTTAATCTATTAGTGTAAATTATTATTATTATTTTTAGAAATCTCATTTTGTTGTATACAATCGTTATATTTAGTCAGAGAGCTGCAAAATGTTGAATATCAAATTTTATACCAAAAGTGAAATCAAATAAGTGTGTATTTATTAAAATCTTGGTTATGTAAAAGTATAGACTGGATTCTAGAGCTTTTCACAAATTATTTGTGCCAAATGTGATTTATTTAACAGTGGGTTTGCACTGTGCATTCAAGCAGGGGCTATATGGAACAGTGGCTGTGCCATTTTTATCTGACCTTTTACATAGTATAATATTGTGTGTTCCTTTGTAAATTTATGGTTAGGGATTTTATTTGTAAATGTGCAACTAGAGTTTATTGATCTTCTGAAATGATTGCATTATTATCATGATCTCATAGTATTGTGCATGGTAGAAGTTGCAAAACCAGGGCATAGAAGGTTGTTATAGGATTTATTTGTAGTGTTTTGCTAGAATGTGGTATTTTTCAGTGCTGTGTTTCAGTGAATGTAAGTATATGTGTTGTATTTCAAGTTGATTGTGGTTGTTAAAAGTGTGTGCTCGCTGTTAATGTTTTGTTTTGAGTAATGGACAGTTGGGTTTTGGGTCTTTTCTAAGAGAATGTTATGTTTTTATTTTTAATGAATGTGTGTGGAAGGCTGCTGTATGAATGGCATATTGAGGTCTATTTGATTTTGCCTGATTTTAAGGATACTACTTCTTTTAGGAGTGCATGGATTGTCTTTTAATTTGCTGTCATATTTTGTTTGCGGGACACATAGGGTGTTTCACTCGAACAAAGGGAGGAGTATTGATGAGTATCTTTATATATGTAATTTGAGTGATTGTTTTTAAGTAAGAAAATAAACCTAATGTTTTTTGTTATTAATACAATATTTGTATTTGCAGGATGAGATCGTGAAGCTGTACCCAGAAAGTAAAAACACTAACTAAATTATTTTTAAGTTTTTCATATTTAGGTAAATCTGTACAGATAAAATTCAATAGTGCACTCTCCAAAAGATTGAAGATTGAATGCAAGTAAACCTTTCAAATAAAGAGATGCCTGGTGCCTAGGTGAAGGAGAGAAAAAGAAGATAAAAGACCCTTTGTCAAGTTTATTTTTTCCACCATATTGCAGTAAAAGTTGCTGAACAATCTTTTGGATCCATTCTTTGCTTTGCATGCTGGTACCAGCCCCAAAACTGGACTCTGGGTAATCTATGACTGTTTCCTATGATGTGTGTCTTCAGAACCTAAAGACTATCCTTCTCTTGATTATGCCTTGCCTTTTGGAATTGAGGACCTGTTACGCTGTTAGAGAGTCATCCACAGCTAAATTAGGGGAGTATTGTTTTAACTTGTTTACTTATATTACTTGTTTTGTATTCTATTGTAATTGTGTTATTTTTATTGACCATATTAGTTATAAGTCATTTAGCTTTGTCTGCAGAAAAGTATGCCTTTTTTGTATTAGTACACATAGTTCATGTACTTAAAGGGACAGTCTAGGCCAAAATAAACTTTCATGATTCAGATAGAGCATGTAATTTTAAACAATTTTCCAATTTACTTTTATCACCAAATTTGCTTTGTTCTCTTGGTATTCTTAGTTGAAAGCTTAACCTAGGAGGTTCAAATGCTAATTTCTTAGACCTTGAAGCCCACCTCTTTCAGATTGCATTTTAACAGTTTTTCACCACTAGAGGGTGTTAGTTCACATATTTCATATAGATAACACTGTGCTCGTGCACCTGAAGTAATCTGTGAGCAGGCACTGATTGGCTAGACTGCAAGTCTGTCAAAAGAACTGTAAAAAGGGGCAGTTTGCAGAGGCTTTGATACAAGATAATCACAGAGGTTAAAAGTATATTATTATAACTGTGTTGGTTATGCAAAACTGGGAAACTGGCAATAAAGGGATTATCTATCTTTTAAAACAATAAAAATTCTGGTGTAGACTGTCCCTTTAAACAAAGTAACCCCCTAGATAAGTAACTCTAAACCTTGCAGTATTGTAACCTATTGAATGGCTCACTGAGTATATAGAATATGTTTGCACCATTATAGTTTAAAAGAAAATGCTGCAATATCTCAGAATATTCTAGACCCTTCACCATTGTAGAACACAAGGTTCACCCATGTTTCTATACCACCCTTAATATTTAAGTGAAGGGATATATATGTCTTGCAGCCTCTTGATGAAGTCTAGTAGTTTTTACTTGCTTAGTATTCATGTTTAAGGTATCATTTAAATTTTATAGAGAAGCTGAGAGTTATTCTCTGTAAAAGTATAATCAATGTATTTAGTTGTATTATATATCCACAATGGTTTCCTGGTTTTAAGTGACATAGGATAAGTGAAGCTATTAAAGGTAATGCTTACAAAAAAGGTGAAATGTTTTTTGAACATAATTGTGATTGTATCAAGGTGTGTGCTCATCTTGTGCTGTTTTGTTTCCTTCTTAGACTCCTGACTTGAGTGTCTGCTTGCTATGGGGATCCACCTGCTTTCCTCGTCTACCCCATGAACAAACCAGACTTCCAGCATCTACCTGCAGATGGACACTTGCAAAGCACCCCAACTGCAAATGGACTTTGGTATTGAAGCAGTGTGTCTGAGGGAGGTGGAGCTCTAAGAGGACAAAACTATTCTTAAAGTGATCAGAAGCCACCCAGAGATACTTGTGCTGTTCCCATGTCATGCTTCACTGTGGAGTGTATAGAGCAGGAAACGGTCAATGCTATTTGGGGATGCTAGCTAAGCAGGTTGAGAAATAAAGATGCAGCATTGGCTGGGGTAGATAGGGTGCTGGTTGGGTCTTTGTGCAAATAGACCAGTAGTTTGAGGATGCTGGGAGGTAGACAGAGTTTTGGAGAGACCGTACACCTATGTCCAGTGACAAATTGTGGCCTATTCAGTTTTTAAATTTTGTCCATATATTATAGCAGTAAATGTGAACATTTCTCTATAGTATTAGATTCATGTTTTACCAAAGTATTAGGCTTCTATTGCTAGATTTAGTAGTTTTCTGTGCCTTTTATATAGTCAGTCATAGTATGTTATTCTGGTGAAGTTTTAGACTATATTTAGCATTACTGACATTGTTTAGTATCCCTTTACAGGAGCACAAAATACATTGTTCTGCCATGTAGTGCGTGACATTTACACACTACCTACTTTTTTTTTTTTTTTTTTAATACCATGAAAAAAGTTTGACATAAGTAAAGCAAGTGTCAGGTTTCATGTCACTGCAAGGAAAAAAAAAATAAAAAATTATAAACCAAACTAAAATCTAAAGCCCTTATAATCCTGTAGAGGATAACATGGCTGTGGTCTACATACTCATGAAAGATGACCACTGTCATAACGGGGGAGAAATCATGCATGTTACAGCCAGGCAAGGCTTTTTTTTCTTGTGCCTCAATAGCTGTAGCACAGGGACTTCTTGATTAAAGTCATCCCACCCAGTTACTTGCTTAATTTGGAGACTCATTTTGTAATGGTTTAGTTTTAGAAAGTTGGAGAGGAAAAAAAAAAAAAAAAAGTTGTGGATCTAGAGCTAAAATGACAACTATATTTTTGCCAAAATAGTTGAAAGATTACATGATCTAAGACTAATTGACCCTACAGTGTTCCACCTACCTACAAAAGGATTGAGTTCTGCTCAGGACCTAAGCAGCACAGCTGGTCCTGAGCAGAAACCACCACTGATACAATCAGCAGTACTTGTTGCACATCCGATTCCTGCAACTAGCACTGCATGTTCACCAAAAAAAAAGCCACACCACGTTAAGCATATTTCTCAATACCATTTTTTGGAGCAGGCAAGAGATCTGATAGAAATCTTTATATAATTCTCCTATGGCATAATCTCAAAATTCTAACTTGCAAATGCAGCAAAGCAAGTGTTTAGGCAATGTGCTACTTTGGTAACATTTAGTCATAGTTATCCCCTCTTTAGGGCAGAGCTGCGCATGTTCTTATAAAGCAAAGAAGATTCATTATACCTTCTATGAATGTTCTTTTGTAATCTAAATTTAAGAACCATGCAGATTTCATAAACCAGCTAGGTAAAATAGTACATGCAATAACCCTTCTTGTGAATTCAAATGCATTTCCTATGTCTTAAATGCAGCTATTACAGGCCTGATTCTACAATGATCTAGATACTAGAATTGGTGTTCATCTAGGGAAACAAACTACTACAAGACACATTTTATGAATTCACATTTTTATTAAAATCATTATGCCACAAAGATAAAAAAGCTTTCAGGTACATTTTATATAAAAAGTTTGTTAAGAGTTACACTGACAGCAGCTTTCTTGAAGACTAACTGCTGAAACCAATGTGACAGGCAAATTGTCCTGAGTAGTTATAAGACAAGTGTTTGCAGTGTATTTACCTTTCACAGCTTTGTGGTCCTATATTTACACCTAATCTAGGGACCACCATCTGAATTTGGTAGTCAGTGATAGCCATTTAGTTCTAAATTCTTAGATAAAAATCATAAAAATTGTATGCATATATAAATAAAAGAAATAAAATTAAACTAGACACTTGTCCTGCAGTGTCTAGAATTGGAGACCAACTCTATTGATCTTGAAGTGCTGTGCATGTTCCTTGTAAACTCAGTCTTCATTTAAGAGGAAGTGATGCTGGTGGTTCCAGGAGAGAAACCTGCATATATCTAGGGAAGAGGAGAATTAAAGTAAGAAAATTAACAAAAAAACAAAATCCTTAAAACAGTATCGTAATCCATTTGATTTCTAAACATTGGACTATACTATATTTACATCCTTTGGTCATTCGAAGTAGCTGCTTTTGCCAGCACCTATCCTGAAAGTCTCAGTAGTGCAGTATTGGCTATACAAACAAGTTATCAGCAATGACTTCCCAGTGAGAAGTAGAGACCAGCTGCACCTTTAAGCCACTTACTTTGAGGCCTTGTATTTATCTCTGATTGCCTGCTGTGCTTGATGAGGGGCATTGGCACAGGCCCTGTGTAGATCACTCAAGCACGGTACTATTCCACTTAGTGAGTATCCAGTGAATGCAGAGAGGGATTCAGGCTGCAAGACAGAAAAGGTTTATGCAGTCTCCCTTTTAATACCAGTTTTCTATTGACTACTGTTCCATAAGTGTCAGTCTACACATTAGTCATCTTAAAGTCTTACCCTTTAGATTAAGCTGCAAATAGCCTCCTGCATCCCTTTCAATACCACAGCAGAATATATTTATATATATATATATATATATATATATATATATATATATATAACTTAAATAGTTACTGGTCACTGATGGCATCACAATCTGGGCTGTGTAACAGATTCACTAGTGGATTCAGCAGACTGCCAGTGCTGCTCAGCAAAGTGCCTAGACCATGATGTCAGTGGGTGGAGCTTGGCAGCCATTTCAAACAAGGTTTTAAAATAACTTACTGGTCCTGCTGCATGATATAGAAAGGGGTGCAGGCAGCTATATCTAAGCCAAGCCTTTATGACCAAGGTGTAGACTATCCCTTTAAATGCCAATAAAGCAGATACTAAGCTTTATCATAACTATAGTTCATATATCCTAGGATATTAAACTGTAAACAAAGTATTTTATACACCACTTATGGAATTGTCCGTGTCGATACCTGTGTCCTTCAGCTATTGAGCCCTTAGGGATGCATTGGTTAATCTTTGGGTGAAAATGTCACATAAAGGGACACTAAATCCATAATACAGTGTATAACAGCAGTCCAATTTCTGTGATCTGCTTAATGCCTCATGTAATTGGCTCACTGAAGGCATGTATTTGCAGCTGCCAATCAGCAGCTCCTAAGCCTACCTAGGTAGGCTTTAACAGGTTGTACAAAAGATAGACTAAATTATATAGCATATCTGCTTTAAATAAAAAAAAAAAAAAAAAAACACACAATGTATATGAACACCACATTCCCCTAAAGTTGAGGAGTTAACTGCATGAAATTTGTTTGCATTTTCCTGTGCCTTGAAATCAATAGCTTAGACTGAAAGTAGAAAAACCCTGCAATGCCTGAAAAAACTGAACACTAAAGTGATCTACGTAGAGAAATAAGGACTTACCCAGAAGACTTTGTTGATTGTGTAATTGGCAAGGCAGTATGCTGCAGCAGCAGTTATTGAAGGGAGATATTGCAAAAAAGGATCAACATCAAGTAGAGTCAGTTCTGCTAGATACTAAGAAAAGTGATGAATTAGGAGTGTCATTTCCACAGTAAAATGTATATTTGTCAAGCTTATAACAGGAAACACAGTAAGCTAATTAGGTGCTTATGGGCTTTAAGTATTGGTGTTTTAACCCAACTAGACAAACCCAAGTACCTTACTAACTGCAGTTGGATCACTTTCTTAAACTTAATGGGTAGAGGTCTTCTATATTTAAGTATCTATTAACTAAGCTGTTCATTGAAAGGTTTAAGACAGCCATGTTACAGCATATAGTAACTAAAGAGTTACTTAAAGAGACACCAAGTAAAATTTCTTTTGTGATTCAGATTGAGCATGAAATTTTAAGCAACTTTCTAATTTACTCCTGTTATCAAATTTTCTTCATTCTCTTGGTATCTTTATTTGAAATGCAAGAAAGTTTAGATGCCGGCCCATTTTGGTGAACAACCTGGGTTGTCCTTGCTGATTAGTGGATAAATCCATCACCCAATAAAAAAGTGCTGTCCAGAGTACTGAAACAAAAAAGCTTAGATGCCTTCTTTCTCAAATAATGATAGCAAGAGAAAGAAGAATAGGAGTAAATTAGAAAGTTGCATGCTCTTTCTGAATTACAAAAGAAAAAAAAATTGGGTACAGTGTCCCTTTAAATTGGCTATAGACTTCAGCATGATTGCTTTGGTGTATGTTATGCTGCAAGTCCCCCCCCTTTAGCCCTTTAAGGCTATGCAGAGATCAACCCGTTTTATGGCACTTTAATACCAAACACACTAGTATAAGTACTAACCATTGCAAAGTACTCAGTTTTGGTGCAGACTGCCTGTCTGTGGAAATATTGCAGAAGGAACTGGTTTACAGTAGGTACAGTCAAATCAAAAGCCAGTACTTTTAGCAGCAAGTGTTCCATTCGCAGAAGCTGCTTCTTTGTGTAGGTATCATCTGTTATGTACACAAGATCATCCACCTCAGGAGGGAAGACCTCTTCATATTTCCTGCAGATACAGTTGTCTTAAGTTTACAAAGACATTTCCAAAGTTTGGAAAACAGCAATTATATAGGAGGAGAGGGTGGAGAGAAAATGCAAAAAAAAAAAATCTCTCGTTAAGTCTAGTCCCAGGGTGATTGACCTTTTACGGAGCATACCCATATAAGCAATAATTGGATAAACACAGGTTTGAGAGCCCTTGGTACTCACTCTTCGAAAAGAGAAATACAAATTTACCAGCTAAGCAGCTTCTATTGCTAAATTAGAAGTCATGAAACCTAGTTTGGTAGAAGTTTGGTTTGTGTGCCACCTTGGCTAGATTCACCTCACCACCTGAGTCACTTACGATGCCAAGAGAATAGCTGCTGTGCCAACAAGCTGCAGCTTCCCACGCAGGACAGACATGCACGACAGAAATCTGTCCAAGTAGTTCACAGCCAGGAATAGGGTCTCTGTACGCAGTTTGTACTCAATGCCAACTTCCACAAGCCAGTCAATCAAGATGGTACGCATCGCAGGTGTGACGTCTGGCTGCTTCCTCATGTAGTATGGCTTTGGTCTGTGTTTAACCTGTAATGTTTTTCCTTTGTTATATACTATATTATTCACACACATTTGTTTTGTGCCACAATGTAAGCTATATGAATTTAAAATGACTGACAGATATACTGTTGGTAATTTGTCCTTAAATGATAGTGGCACATAACATGGTCCCACTATGTGAAGGTGACCAACTCACCTCAGCTTGGCGTAGATATAGATGAATGTCTTCAATGTATTCAGACAATGCTATTGAGTCTGGATCACTTCCAGATTGATCTTCAGCAGACTGTAAAGAGGCATCGACCAACATGGGAGACGCTGCAGAAATAACAACAAATTATGTTAAATGATCTAGCAGAGGGATAACAAGTCTGTAAATGACGAGCTACACAAACCTGCACTGATCTCAAGCAGCAAGTGGAAGTTTTGCTTTGCAAGGTTCTCTTCAGCTTCTTCCAGACATGGATACTCTATTTCAAGCGCGCACCTTTCCTGAAGTTTCTGTGGCTCATCAATATATATTGCGAAGCATTGCTTGGTAGCCACATTTGCAGGTAATGCATTTTCAATACCATTAAGGAATTTTGGAACTGCACCCTGAAATCACAAGTGTCAATACTTTAGTTTCAAATTTATATCTGTTAGGTACGATCAGTGCTGCATGTACACAGCTTACATGGACTAGACACTAAAGGACAGTCTAGTCAAGACTTATTATGGGTTTAAAAAAAAAAAAAAAAAAAAAAAAAACCTTGTTACTCATTCCACAGTTTTGCATAACCAACACTTATATTAATATACTACTGGCAGCCAGATTAACACATCTAGTCAGCCAATCACAAAAGACAAGTGTGCAGGCAACAATTAGCTGCAGCTCCCATTAGTGTAGTATGTGCCTATTTTTCAACAAGAGAAACCAAGAGAACAAAGCTGCCAGTAACTAAGATGGTGGCAATAGTTGGGGAGATCCTACACTGCAGAAAAAAAAAATTAAAATAAAAGTTTGACAGACCATCTGTCAGTACTTATGATGGGAGAGGGAAGAAAGCCGTTTGAGATCAGGGGGTGAGAAGTGCGAGGCTAATCTCTGCAGTATAGCTAAAATTAAACCTTTAAAGATAACCGATTAACCCCTTCACTGCTGGGAATAATAGAAGTGATATATCTGCCTTCTAATTACCAAAAAGCAATGGCAAACCCATATACGTCTGCTAATTTTGAACAAAGTGGATAGCAGAGAAGCTTTTATAAGCATTTGTGCCATGATTGCACAAGCAGTATATAAATAATTTCAGTGAGAAACCCAAAGTTTGTGAAAGATTAGATTTTAGATGTGATTGCATTTGGTGGGGAAATGGTGGCATTAAATATACCAAAATGGGCATTGGGAAATAATTTTGTTTAAATAGAGTGATGGCAAAAATGCTCTGGTCTTTTGGGGGAAGTCTTAGTCAGAAATGCCCAGTCCTTAAGGGGTTATATTTATATTTCATAATGTGTGTGATAGCTGCGGCAAACACATACATTTTAGCAAGTTAAATTTGCCAGGTGCCCACTGCCATTACTGTGATCTCCTGACAAGTCATCAAGGGTGGCCAAAAGTTAATTGGGGCTCATAGTATAGATGAGGCTTATTTGTGTAGTACAGAAATGAAAGCACTTTCTTGCAAGGTGTTCATGGTTACCACCGTAATTATCCGACTATACAGACAAAAATATTGAAAGGGACTGCTCTACTATAAAATAAATTAGGGTCTATAAACATACCAGATTTTTTTTTTTTTTTTTTTTTTTTAAATTCTGTATATAATTTAACACCCTTAAGCAAATCTGTTTTTTAATGTAACTTATTTTTAACTAGTCTGTTTCCTACGACCACCACTATTTGAAAGAGCAGATGATTCTTTCAAGTGAGGGGTTTTGAAGGCATGCAGCTGCCAAGGTAACAGATTGAGGGGTTTGAAAATCCCCCATCCAGTTCCCTTGCAGCTACTGGTATGCATCCTTGTTCAGCCCCTTCGCAACATCACCACATGTGTACGACATCAATGGCACTCCCACCCACTAGGCCACCAAGAAGGGATTAAAGAGTAGCTGAGCAACCACTCAGAAATAAAAAGTTGGATTTTTCTATAGAAAATACAAACTGTATAAATTCTATGTTCTAATGGCTATAGACCAAGATGACATTAGATGTTCTGTACCTCATTGCATTGGCAAGTACTGCTATTTATGGACCAGTATTCTAGAAGTTACTTACTTGGCCATATGGTTTCCTGATTTGTTCATTGTCACTGATTACTCCCAGAACAGTTCTTTGGGGAGGTCTTTGAGGCAGCAGATTAGACTGAATGAAGGCATCTCCTTTTGTCGTAGAAAATGGATTTTGGTGGTAGTCTTTACAAAGCCCCATTGTAGATTTTGCAAAGTAATTGTTTGTTACACCACTGTGATGCATCTTCACTAAACCGTAACTGTGGGAGAGGAGGAGAAGTAGTGTTTAATGCATATTGAGATTCAGTCATTCAAAACCATGGTAGTCTTTATATGCACACTGAGGGACCAGCTACTAATGAGCACGTGCAAGAGGTCACAATTTATACATACGAGTTTGATTGGCTAATGGCTGTCACATGACATTTGTTAGAAAATAAATACTCATTTAAAAGTCAGAGTAAGTGCTATTGTAAGTTAAACAAGTTCACTCTACAGATGCAGTCTAGATTAAAAAAAAAAAAAAAAAAAAAAAAAAAAAAAGTGTGCAGGCACCAATTAGCCACAGCTCCCACTAGTGTAGGATATGTGCATATTCTTTTTCAACAAGGGATACCAAAAGAACAAAGCACACTTGAAAAAAAAAAAAACACGTTAATTTAAACTTGCATGATTCTGATAGAGTATGTCATTTTAATTTGCCTTTCCTACACCTTAAAATATGGTTAGGAGTCATTTGGTAACTTGTGAAAAAGCACCATGTATGTAATACAGAGGGAAATAGTGCGAGAGGCAGTAAAGGCCTCAATTGTTTTAATGGCGGCTAATTACTATTTCAACTTAGAAAACCACACATTTTTGTACATTGCCTTTAAAGGGACAAAACCCTTTAAAGAGCATACAATTTTAAACAACTTTCCAATTGACTTCTGTTATCAAATTGTCTTAGTTTTCTTGTCATCATTTGTTGAAAAGCAAGGATGTAAGTTTAGAAGTAGGTGTCTGCAGCACTATATGCCAGTAGTTTTGCAACAATGTAATACATTAGTAAGAGCACTAAATGGCAGCACTATTTCCGGTCATGTAGAGCTTCTGGCACACTACCTAGGTATCTCTTAAAGAATATCACGAGAAGGAAGCAAATTGGAAACTTTTTTAAACTTATATTCTGTATCTGAATAATGAAAGAAATATTTTGGGTTTAAAGTCCCTTTAACGATTAATACACCAAGTAGGAGGAATACAGAATTAAAAACCTAAATAAGCGTCAATACAATTCCCATGTTCCACTCTGCACATTTGGTATTGAGGGGGACTTCTTAAAAAGGGATATTAAAAAAAAAAGCTCCTTTGGTAAAGGTAATGTTTAAGCAGAACTTGTTATCTTGCAGTGAGCACTTAGCAAGTTAAAGGGACACTGAACCCAATTTTTTCTCTTTTGTGATTCAGATAGAGAACGACATTATAATCAACTTTCTAATTTACTCTTATCAATTTTTGTTCTCTTGCTATCTTTATTTGAAAAGGCATCTAAGCTTTTTTTTGGTTCAGGACTCTGGATAGCACTTTTATTGGATGAATTTATCCACCAATCCACAAGGCCAACCCAGGTTGTTCACCAAAAATAGGCCAGCATCTAAACTTAGATTTCAAATAAAGATACCAAGAGAAAGAAAATTACTTAAAATGTTATGCTCTATAAGAAAAAAAAGACTGGGTTCAGTGTCCCTTTAAGTTACATTCTAACTAATCCGAGCATGGGCAAATTTGACTTTTTACCTAATCTATTCACTTTATAGTAAGCCATCTCATGTCACTCCAGAAGATTTAAGACAGGCTAGATAAGCCTTCCTACAGAGGCATCAGCTTCTTGTAAGGATGTGACCGGAAGTAATGGCCACTGCACAAATATAGTGTTAAAAAACATACATTTAAAAAGGATGACTACCATTTAAGCCACTACTTACTGCTTTTTTATTACAAATCAATTATACCCAATCTTTAGAACCACCACTCTCAGTCCCATTAACCCAAACTACTACCTCGGCTAAGGCAAAGCGCATACTCCATACCAAAAACATTCAACCTAAGCTCCTTGAATTACACACCAACATGGCTCGGCACAGACTTCAATTAGTTGGCAGGACCCTGTTTCCATCCTTCTAGAAAGCGGTTTTGTTCAGTATGAGTTATAACGAAGCATCTCAGGGACAACTAATACGGTCACCCGGTGAGTGCCAGCAAAGTGAGAGCCACCCGCCGCATTATTCAAACTTAAACATAGGGCACGGGGTAAAGCGTTCTTACCTGATACTAACGCTGAACCAAAGACCACCGCTGGAAGTAAATCAAGTACACCACGCTCCTTCCCAGACAGTGGCAGCTCCGGGTTTTATAGGGAGGGGCTGATTGGGATAATTTGGCTCCGGTGTGTGCAAGGCGTAGTGATTGCGCTCAGGTGCAATGGGGAGGACAGCTTGTGTCGGGATTGGGGAGACTGCGGTAACATCTACAGAACTGCTACAGCTGTCACATCACACACATTACTACAATGTTTTCAATCCGCCCGCGTCTGTTGAATTCAACCAACCACAAGCCACCTGCCAGGGACGTCACGTTTTGGCTTCTCCATAGAAACTGGAAGCGGCGTGCTCAGCGATCGCAGGAGGCTTGCTCACCTTGGCAACAAAGTGACAGCGCAGTCGTGGCGCCTGGGCACCCTAAGAGGTGGGCTAATGCTACACAGTCTTGTGTCCGACTCCCGAAATACCACAGACTGCTATTATTACATACTACAGGCTCCTCTAGAAATCTGATTCAAATAAGCAATTTGTCCTGTGACAGGTGCCCAACTAGATGCCACTGGTTCCTCTGATAAAGTCTTAGGAAATCCTCTGATAAAGTCTTAGGAAAAGCCTTCCTTTCTTGCACTAAAATATATTATACACACACCACACAGGCGTCTGTAGGAATTTTCAATGCAGCCAAGTACAATATTAATGTATAGTTTTGTCATCTACCCTATTTTTTAACCACTTAAGCAGGTAATCTGGAGAAATAAACTCATTAAAGGTATATGAAACCCACATTTTTTGTTTGATGATTCGGATAGAGCATGCAATTTTAATCAACTTTCTAAAATTGCATGCTCTTTCTGAATCATCAATGAGTTTCATATCCCTTTAAGTACTGAACCATTGTGTTTCATATCCCTTTAAGTACTGAACCACTTCTCATACCCCAGTGCTGAGCTAGTTTTGAACTTGTGGTTGCTGCCAACATTTAAATATTACTGTAAGTCTGAACTATATAAATAAAACTGGTAATAATAGTGTGTGTTAATCAAAACATTTGTGGTTTTATAATGGTATTAGCAGTGGCGTAGCGTGGGGGGGGGCCACAGGGGCGGTTGCCCCGGGCGCAAATTTCTGAGGTGCGCAAAATGCTTGGCTCCCAGCCTCCCCAGCCCCCACCATCTCAAGACAGTAGACAGTCACAGTCCCACTCCCAGCGGCGCTACAGGGAGGCTAAAAAATCTGACAGGCGCTTGCGCCCGGCCTTTCTGTCTCTCAAGTGAACTGTCTACTACTCTGAAGTCAAGACGTGCAGTGTAATGATTTAATTATCATAATTTTATGAGTGTAATCCTATCCGACCGTTACCTGCTGCTAGACTAGTGTTTACGCCACTAGTTAGCACGGTCCACTCCCACTCCCAGCGCACATGTCAGGAGGGAGGAAGAAGTCAGAGCAGCAGAGTCAGAGAGGAGTCAGACTGACTAGCACGCCGCACCCGCAATGATAAGGTAAGTAGTGTCAACAGAAATTACCAAACTCATCACCGGGTCCGTATCAGAACCAGACCACCAGTGCCACTGCCAGCCAGAATTATAATAAATTATTATAGCCCCTGTTTTTGCCTGGGCCCTAGGGAATAGGGATTGGAAATGGCAACGCAAGCAAAATACAGCTTAGCCTCTACCGTCACCCAGGTGACGTCGCAGGGCCAGCCAGCCAGCCAAGTTCCAAAGGACCCAGAGTCACTCTGAGGCAGCCAGCCAAATTCCAACTTTCAAAGGACCCAGAGTGTGAGAGTGATCTATGCTGCTTTAAAGTGAAAGCCAGTTATTTTATTTCAAATTCATTTTTAACCTGGGTAAAATAAAACATACAAGATGTAGATGATCTACATCCTGTATGTTTTACCCAGGTTAAAAATGAATTTAAAATAATAACTGGCTTTCACTTTAAAGCAGCATAAATCACTCTCACACTCTGGCATGCTGGCTCAGATGTATTTAAAAATGAAATCTCATGTTTAAATATTAAACCATAAAAAATAATGTACTTACTTAATGTATATAATAAAGTAATGGCTGCCTGCAACCATATTGAATCCTAATTTTTAAGGATGAATGTAGAGTTTAGAATTATATATATATATATATATATATATATATAGTATATATTTTTGTTGTTAAAATAAAGCTTTGTTTGTTTTAAAACAAAAACCTGTCTCCTAAGTTGTTGAGCTGTCTCCTAGATTCAAAGCAAATTTGCCAATCCCACCTGTACTGGTGGAAGAGACTCAGTCAGTGCTAATGGATTAGGGGGGCGCAATTCTTGCCTTGCCCTGGGCGCTGAGAAGCCACGCTACGCCACTGGGTATTAGTCAAGTTTTTTAAAATAAGGAGAAACATAGAATAATGTAATGTGTTTTCCATAGAAAGAATAAGCAATTACAAGAAATTTTTTTAATTTTTCAGTACATTGCATTTAATGCAATATTAACAGGTCTAAAATAGTTCACTTTAAATTCCTATTTATTTTTAATATGTACAAGAGATTTAAAAATCGAAGAGGTTCAAGATAAATCCCTACCATTATCTTCTGGAAGGCCATTCAGTGTACCCAATTTTTTTCTTAAATAAGTGCTTACATTCATTTCAATATTCAATTTAATTAGCAAATAGTTCTTATAATAATCATATATCATATTAATGTATAACTATTTGTATGGTGTTAAAGGGCCATAATAATAAAAAAAAATGCTCTAATTAGTTAGAGCAGGGTTCTTCAAACTTTTTCCCCCCCAAGGCCCAGTACCATGATACCATATATCTACACAACACTATTTTTATGCTTGGTCTGAAAATTTCTGAAGTAATATACAACAAGATAGCTGCAATTTTTGACAAGGTGACTAAAATGTGTGCATACTTTATTCCTGATTGTAGTCACACTTAAAAGTGTTGTAAAAAGTAATAACACACACTCTCATACAACATATACCACACACGCTCTCATACAATACACAAACCACACACTCTCCTACAAAACACACACACTCTCCTACAACACACACAAGTCAAAACCCAGTAAACATGGTGTTGCAACCCAGTAATGGATCCCGACCCGTGGTTTGAAGACCCCTGCGTCAGAGCATATAATTTTAACATTAGTAACACCTCAAATCTATGTGCTTAAACCCCAGCACTGCTGGTCTCGTTTGTAAAATGACGGTCACACAATCAGTTGGGTTGAGTGACTCCCGCTGCTGATTAGGTCAGCACCAGTTTCCGCTCAGAACTAGAGGGGGTTAAAAAAAAGGGCAAGATTTATCAAAGGTTTCGCTGCAGGCTCGCATGAGTGAATCTGAAGTAGAGAGTTAAGAAGCAGCGGTCATGAGTCTGGCTAAATTATTTTAAAAGGCAGATCTGGAGTCGAGAGTTAAGAAGCAGCTGGAAGCGTATTGCTGCCTACTAGACACAAATCTGGGCAGACAGGGGTGAAGAAGTTCGCCCTCTCTGCCCTACTTTGTTAACCCCTTAAGGACCACAGCACTTTTCCATTTTCTGACCGTTTGGGACCAAGGCTATTTTTACATTTCTGCGGTGTTTGTGTTTATTAAAAAAAATGTTTATTATAAAATGATTCAATATTTTCTGCAGTGTAGCTGACCCCCCTCAATATCCAACGCCCCACCCCCTCCCAGATCCCTTAGCTGAAAATTCCCACCCTCTCCAGTCCTCTCTCCCACCTTATCAAAATTTTTTATTGTGCCATAGTGTAGCGTTCCCACCCGCCCCGTGCACATGTGTGCCCCTTGTGGCCCCGCACGTAATCCCGCCCCCCCCTCTAATGCACTTCCATCACCAATGGCCGCCCACCCACCTCCCTGCATCAGCTCCCACCCACCAACGATCACGGCCATCGATGACTGATGCAGAGAGGGCCACAGAGTGGCTCTCTCTGCATCGGACTGCTAACAAATGTTATTGCAGGATTCCTCAATATCGAGGCATCACTGCAATAACATGAAAGTGGCTGGAAGCGATCAGGATCGCTTCCACCGCTTGGACATACTAACGACGTACAGTCCTTGGTCGTTAACAACCTTTTTTTGTAGGACGTACCCTGTACGTCGTTGGTCGTTAAGGGGTTAAAGGTGGCCCATAGAGTTTTATCATGAGTCTGGCTAAATGATTTTAAAAGGCATATTTATAAAAAATTAAAATGTTTTTAAATGGGGGGGGCGGAGCCGGCCACGAGCAGAGATGGCCGCACGGAGTTAGTGCTCTGATCCATGCTCCGTGGTTAATGGCTTAAAAGGAGACTAATTGCCATAATCTATGTACAGCGGAGATCCTATGAGTGAGTGAGTCCTTGGTGGACCTGTTTGGGCAGCTTTGGGCGACCCTGTGCCTCGGTAAGCAGACTTACCCGATGCAGCCTACACAAAGGGCGTCTGAGTTTCACGCCAACACTGCGCAGAAGATACCAAATGACAGACCGTAATCTATGATAGCACAGTAAGTACTGGTTGTCATATAACAGGGCAGACACGCATGACCCTGTACACATGCCCAGCATCGATCAGCCCGTAATATGTATACCTAGGAGGCCCAAGGTAAAGAAGGGGCATTTAGAGGACATTATCATTATAACAGAAGCATTCTGCCCAGACTCCGCCATTAAATACAAATATATGGAGGGACATCCTAAATAGAGTGGATTGCAGTAAAGCACTAAATAGGCTGCGGCCTACACGGAAGGCCCTGACGCTCTGCCACTATTAGGGAAAGGACAGCATAATCTTTCAGAGAAAGTTCCTCCCTTACATAAAGAGACTTTTGCAGAAACAATTAACCTGAGATCGCTGAGCAGAGCACCATGCAGACCCCTGATTAAGCAGATTCCCATAAGACCCAGTTATATGGCTGTTTCAACCTGAAGTTATAAAATGCACTAAGATATGCACATCAGGAGACTCTATGCTTAAAAACAGATATTTCTTGACTAACAGCTGTATCTGCTCTTGGCCACATTAATCACTAGGTATTTACTCAGTGTTAGAGCAAACAGAACTATACAGCGTTTTAAAGCAACAGACACATCTTTCAAACTAATCCCAGCTAAGTCACTCAACACATTGCTGCACTCTGTGCACAAATAGCACGAAAAGAAACAAGACTTACTTCACAATGACCTCCAGGAGAGTTTCCAAAATAGACAAACTAGCAAAAATAACAAACCTACCTGGGTCAAAAATGGAGATGTACTTTAAAACATTAGAGGCGGCAGCTTCCTCACCACAATCCACTGTTTCCACAGACTTGGAAGATAATAGTGCAACACATACACAACAGACCACAGAACGTCCTGTCACAATAGCGGACCTTTTTTTTTTACCCTCAAAGGAAAATTTTAAATCTTCTATGTTACTCGATCGGGTTGAATTCTGGCGATTCCTGTCCGCCTGCTCAAAGCAGACGGACAGGTTTATGGAGCAGCAGTCTTTGTGACCGCTGCTCCATAACTTGTGTTTCTGGCGAGTCTGAACACTCGCCAGAAACACAGGCCGTTAAGCTCCGTTCAGAGGCCCCAAAGCCTCAATATCACCACAAATCCTAGAATTGAATTATAAAGTACTTACGAGGTTGTACCTATCTCCAATGCGCATACATTCTATTTACCCAGGTGCCTCCCGACTCTGTTGGAAAGGATGTGGAGATCAAGGTTCACTAGTACATATCTGGTGGCATTGCCCCAAAATAACCACATTCTGGCAAACAATAGAATCACATTTGCGGAAAGTTCTTTCCCAAGATATAACCCTAACCCCAAATATGTCTTAACACAGCCAAATCACTGATAGCCAGACACTGGAATTCCCCCATGACCCCCACCAATACAATGTGGATGGACAGGGTAAACAAGCTCTTAGACTTAGAAGAATATGGCCATTTGAAAAATAATCTTCAAAACCAATTTCCAGAAATCAAATTTTTTATGGGAGGAATCCCTTTATGCTTCATAACACATTACACCTGTATGGTGTGCTCTAGATACATTAAGAATGTGGATGTGGATCGACCCCCCCCCCCTTCATTTTCCACCTACCCCCTAACAATTTCCCTTCTTCCCCCTCTACACTCTTCTCCTCCTTTGTCTTCTAAACCTATTGCCTAGATTACAAGTTTTGTCGGTAAAAACTTGTGTTGCTAATGAGCCTTTTTTTTCCAGCGCACACTTTAAACAACGCTGGTATTACAAGTTTTCTGAATGGCTGCGTTAGCCTCAGAAAAGTGAGCGTTGAGCATAATTTAGCTCGTGCACGATTTCCCCATAGGATACAATGGGGCTGAGCTGGCTGAAAAAAACCCTAACACCTGCAAAAAAGCAGCGTTCAGCTCCTAACGCAGCCCCATTGTTTCCTATGGGGAAATACTTTCTAAGTCTACACCTAACACCCTAACATGAACCCCGAGTCTAAACACCTCTAACCTTACACTTATTAACCTCTAATCTGCCGCCCCCAACATTGTCGTAACCTGCATTATACTATTAACCCCTAATCTGCCGCTCCGGACACCGCCGCCACCTATATTATACCTATGAACCCCTAATCTGCTGCCCCTAACATCGCCGACACCTACATTATATTTATTAACCCCTAATCTTCCGCCCCCAACGTCGCCGCTACCTACCTACACTTATTAACCCCTAATCTGCCGACCGGACATCGCCGCCACTATAATAAATGTATTAACCCCTAAACCGCCACACTCCCACCTCGTAAACACTATAATAAATTGTATTAACCCCTAATCTGCCGTCCCTAACATCGCCGCCACCTACCTACAATTATTAACCCCTAATTTGCCGTTCCCAACGTCGCCGCTACTATAATAAAGTTATTAACCCCTAAACCTAAGTCTAACCCTAACACCCCCCTAACTTATATATAATTTAAAGAAATCTAAATAAAATTAGTATAATTAAATAACTTATTCCTATTTAAGACTAAATACTTACCTATAAAATAAACCATAAGATAGCTACAATATAACTAATAGTTACATTGTAGCTATTTTAGGATTTATATTTATTTTACAGGCAACTTTGTATTTATTTTAACTAGTTACAATAGCTATTAAATAGTTAATAACTATTTAATAGCTACCTAGTTAAAATAATTACAAAATTACCTGTAAAATAAATCCTAACCTAAGTTACAAATACACCTAACACTACACTATCAATAAATTAATTAAATAAATTAACTACAATTATCTAAACTAAAATACAATTAAATAAACTAAACTATAGTACCAAAAAACAAACAAACACTAAATTACAAAAAATAAAAAAATATTACAAGAATTTTAATCTAATTACACCTAATCTAAGCCCCCTAATAAAATAAAAAAGCCCCCCAAAATAATAAAATTCCCTACTCTATACTAAATTACAAAAGTAATCAGCTCTTTTACCAGCCCATTAAAAGGTTTTTTTTGCAGGGCATTGGCCCAAAGTAATCATCTCTTTTACCTGTAAAAAAAAACATAATTTATGCTTACCTGATAAATTTATTTCTCTTGTGATGTATCGAGTCCACGGATTCATCCATACTTGTGGGATATTCTCCTTCCCTACAGGAAGTGGCAAAGAGAGCACCCACAGCAGAGCTGTCTATATAGCTCCTCCCTTAGCTCCACCCCCCAGTCATTCGACCGAAGGCTAGGAAGAAAAAGGAGAAACTATAGGGTACAGTGGTGACTAAAGTTTTTTAAATAAAAATATATTGCCTGTCTTAATAAACAGGGCGGGCCGTGGACTCAATACATCACAAGAGAAATAAATTTATCAGGTAAGCATAAATTATGTTTTCTCTTGTAAGATGTATCGAGTCCACGGATTCATCCATACTTGTGGGATACCAATACCAAAGCTTTAGGACACGGATGAAGGGAGGGACAAGACAGGGACCTTAAACGGATAGCACCACTGCTTGTAGAACCTTTCTCCCAAAAATAGCCTCCAAAGAAGCAAAAGTATTGAATTTGTAAAATTTGGATAAAGCATGAAGCGAAGACCAAGTCGCCACCTTACAAATCTGTTCAACAGAAGCCTCATTTTTAAAAGCCCATGTGGAAGCCACTGCTCTAGTAGAATGAGCAGTAATTCTTTCAGGAGGCTGCTGTCCAGCAGTCTGATAAGCCAAACGGATGATGCTTTTCAGCCAAAAGGAAAGAGAGGTAGCCGTAGCCTTTTGACCTCTCCGTTTACCAGAATAAACAACAAACAATGAAGATGTTTGACGGAAATCAGTTTAGTTTAGTTTAGTTGCTTGTAAGTAGAACTTTAAAGCATGAACCACATCAAGATTGTGCAACAGACGTTCCTTCTTTGAGGAAGGATTAGGACACCTGATTGATATTCCTATTAGAAACAACCTTAGGAAGAAACCCAGATTTGGTACGCAAAACCACCTTATCTGCATGGAAAACAAGGTAAGGTGAATCACACTGTAAAGCAGATAACTCAGAAACTCTTCGAGCTGAAGAGATAGCTACTAAAAACAAAACTTTCCAAGATAGAAGCTTAATATCTATGGAATGCATAGGTTCAAACGGAGCCCCTTGAAGAACTTTAAGAACTAAGTTTTGGCTCCATGGTGGAGCAACAGGTTTAAATACAGGCTTGATCCTGACCAAAGCCTGACTAAATGCTTGAACGTCTGGGACATCTGCCAGACGTTTGTGTAAAAGAATAGACAAAGCAGATATTTGTCCTTTTAACAAACTAGCTGATAATCCCTTCTCCAATCCTTCTTGGAGAAAAGACAATATTCTAGGAATCCTAATCTTACTCCATGAGTAACCCTTGGATTCACACCAATAAAAATATTTGCGCCAAATCTTATGATAAATCTTCCTAGTGACAGGCTTTCTAGCTTGAATCAGGGTATCAATGACCGACTCAGAGAAACCACGCTTTGATAGAATCAGGCGTTCAATCTCCAAGCAGTCAGACGCAGAGAAATTAGATTTGGATGCGTGAATGGACCTTGGATTAGAAGGTCCTACCTCATTGGCAGAGACCACGGCGGAACTGATGACATGTCCACTAGGTCTGCATACCAAGTCCTGCATGGCCACGCAGGTGCTATCAGAATCACCGAAGCCCTCTCCTGCTTGATTCTGGCAACCAGACGTGGGAGGAGAGGAAACGGTGGAAATACATAGGCCAGATTGAAGGACCAGGGCACTGCTAGAGCATCTATCAGTACCGCCTGGGGATCCCGGGACCTGGACCCGTAACAAGGAAGTTTGGCATTCTGTCAGGACGCCATCAGATCCAATTCTGGTGTGCCCCATAGCTGAGTCAGCTGGGCAAATACCTCCGGATGGAGCTCCCACTCCCCCAGATGAAAAGTCTGACGACTTAGGAAATCCGCCTCCCAGTTCTCTACTCCTGGGATATGGATTGCTGAGAGATGGCAAGAGTGATCCTCCGCCCATCGGATTATTTTTGTTACCTCCATAATCGCTAGAGAACTCCGTGTTCCTCCTTGATGATTGATATAAGCTACAGTCGTGATGTTGTCCGACTGAAATCTGATGAATTTGGCGCAGCAAGCTGAGGCCACGCCTGAAGCGCATTAAATATCGCTCTCAGTTCTAGAATGTTTATCGTGAGGAGAGTTTTTTCCTGAGATCATAAGCCCTGTGCTTTCAGGGAGTTCCAGACTGCACCCCAGCCTAGTAGGCTGGCATCTGTCGTTACTATGAGCCACTCTGGCCTGCGGAAACACATTCCCTGAGACAGGTGGTCCTGAGACAACCACCAGAGAAGAGAATCTCTGATCTCCTGGTCCAGATTTATTTGAGGAGATAAATCTGCATAATCCCCATTCCACTGTTTGAGCATGCATAGTTGCAGTGGTCTGAGGTGTAGGCGGGCAAAAGGAACTATGTCCATTGCCGCTACCATGAGTCCGATTACCTCCATGCACTGAGCCACTTATGGCCAGGAATGGAATGAAGAGCTCGGCAAGTGGTTAAGAGTTTTGATTTTCTGACCTCCGTCAGAAATATTTTCATTTCTACCGAGTCTATCAGAGTCTCTAGGAAGGAAACTCTTGTGAGAGGGAAGAGAGAACTCTTTTTTTATGTTCACTTTCCACCCGTGAGATCTCAGAAAAGCCAACACGATGTCCGTGTGAGACTTGGCTAGTTGGAAAGTCGACGCCTGAATTAAGATGTCGTCTAGATAAGGCGCCACTGCTATGCCCCGTGGCCTTAGCACCGCCAAAAGGGACCCTATCACTTTTGTGAAAATTCTGGGAGCCGTGGCCAATCCGAAGGGAAGGGCCACGAACTGGAAATGCCTGTCCAGAAAGGCAAATCTGAGGAATTGATGATGATCTCTGTGAATAGGGATGTGTAGATATGCATCCTGTAAGTCCACGGTAGTCATATATTGACCCTCCTGGATCATTGGTAGAATGGTCTGAATAGTCTCCATCTTGAATGATGGTACTCTTAGGAATTTGTTTAGAATTTTGAGATCCAAGATTGGTCTGAAAGTTCCCTCTTTTTTGGGAACCACAAACAGGTTTGAGTAAAACCCTAGCCCTTGTTCCTCTTTTGGAACTGGGCGGATCACTCCCATGGTATGTAGGTCTTCTACACAGCGTAAGAAAGCCTCTCTCTTTGTCTGGTTTGCAGACAATTAAGAAATGTGAAATCTCCCCCTTGGGGGGGGGGGGGGAGTCTTTGAAGTCCAGAAGATATCCCTGGGACACAATTTCTAAAGCCCAGGAATCGTGAACATCTCTTGCCCAAGCCTGAGCGAAGAGATAGAGTCTGCCCCCTACTAGATCCGGTCCCGGATCGGGGGCTACCCCTTCATGCTGTCTTAGAGGCAGCTGCAGGCTTCTTGGCCTGTTTACCCTTGTTCCAAGCCTGGTTAGGTCTCCAGACTGACTTGGATTGGACAAAATTCCCCTCTTGCTTTGCAGCAGAGGAAGCTGAAGCGGGACCACCCTTGAAGTTCCGAAAGGAACGAAATTTATTTTGTTTGGTCCTCATTTTATTTGTTTTATCCTGAGGGAGGGCATGGCCTTTCCCTCCAGTGATGTCTGAAATAATCTCTTTCAGTTCAGGGTCTTTCCTTTGAAAGGGATGTTCAAAAGTTTAGATTTTGATGACACATCCGCAGACCAGGACTTAAGCCATAACGCTCTGCGTGCTAAAATGGCAAAACCTGAATTCTTTGCCGCTAATTTAGCCAGTTGGAAAGCGGCATCTGTAATGAAAGAATTAGCCAATTTAAGGGCCTTAATTCTGTCCATAATCTCCTCTAATGGAGTCTCCATCTGAAGAGCCTCTTCTAGAGCCTCGAACCAGAAAGCAGCTGCAGTAGTTACAGGAACAATGCACGCAGTAGGTTGGAGAAGAAAAGCTTGATGAACAAAAATTTTCTTCAGGAGACCCTCTAATTTTTTATCCATAGGATCTTTGAAAGCACAACTGTCTTCGATAGGTATAGTTGTACGCTTAGCCAGAGTAGAAATAGCTCCCTCCACCTTAGGAACTGTCTGCCACGAGTCCCGCATGGTGTCAGATATGGGAAACATTTTCTTAAAAACAGCAGGGGGAGCGAACGGAATACCTGGTCTATCCCACTCCTTAGTAACAATATTCACAATCCTCTTAGGGACTGGAAAAACATCAGTGTAAACAGGAACCTCTAAGTATTTGTCCATTTTACACAATTTCTCTGGGACCACTATAGGGTCACAATCATCTAGAGTCGCTAATACCTCCCTGAGCAATAAGCGGAGGTGTTCAAGCTTAAATTTAAAGGCCGTCATATCAGAATCTGTCTCAGGGAGCGTCTTTCCTGAATCAGAAATTTCTCCCTCAGATAACAAATCCCTTATCCCTACCTCAGAACATTGTGAGGGTATATCAGATGGCTCAGCATTTGTTCTTAACCCAGAGCTGTCACACTTTAATTGCAAACCAGGCAGTTTAGATAAAACCTCAGTGAGGGTTGTATTCATAACTGTGGCCATGTCTTGTAAAGTAAATGAATTTGATGCACTAGAGGTACTTGGCGTCACGTGTGCGGGCGTTACTGGTTGTGACACTTGGGGAGAGCTAGATGGCAAACCCTCATTCCCTTCTGTCTGAGAATCATCTATGGCATTATTTTTAAGTGTTAAAATATGCTCTTTATAATTTATAGACATATCAGTGCAAGTGGGACACATTCTAAGAGGGGGTTCCACAATGGCTTCTAAACACATTGAACAAGGATTTTCCTTGATGTCAGACATGTTAAACAGGCTAGTAATGCAACAAGCAAGCTTGGAGAACACTTTATTCAATGAAAAACAACACTTTCAAAAAAACTGTACTGTGCCTTTAAGAGAAAAAAACATGTACACTTTCTGCAAAACTGCTTAAAAATGTCACAAATCTTAATTTTTTTTACAGCATATGTAGTAAGCCTTAGTAAGGTTGCACCACTAGTAAGAATGAGATTAACCCCTTAATTACCAAACCGGATTGACAAAAGTCTAAAAATCCGGAAATATACAGTCAGCACCTTGCCACAGCTCTGCTGTGGCGCCTACCTGCCCTTAGGGGTTGAAATTGGGGGAATAAAGCTTTGTTTTGGATCCAAAACTGCTTCAGGACCCTCCTGTGTTGAAGCGTGCTATCCAGAAGTAAAAACAAATGCGCATCTAAGGCGCAAAATTAGGCCCCGCCCACCTCATACACGATGTCTGAGGGACCTTAAATTAACACCTCAAGTGTTAAAAACATAGCCATGTGGTATAAAATCCTTCCAATATAAGCCAAATTAACCCCTAAATAAAAGTTGCAAAAAAACGTTTTTCTCAAATCTATCAAAAACATCTGTTTTAAACATATAAGTGTCAACCAGCAGTAACTTAGCTCTTATGCAAGCTTGTAATACTACCATAAGTGTTTGATTAAAGCTTACCCTTCCCCTCATGGGGATAATGTCAGCCCTTTTCTTGAAATATCCTGTCTTTCTAGAAAAATTGACTGAACATACCTCAGTGCAGTAGATACTGCAAAACCGTTCCTCAGCTGAAGTTTCCTGTACTCCTCAGCCTCTGTGGGAACAGCAATGGATCTTAGTTACCAAATGCTAAGATCATCATCCTCCATGCAGAAATCTTCATCTCTTTTCTGCTTGAGAGTAAATAGTACACACCGGTACCATTTAAAATTACAAACTCTTGCTTGAAGAAAATAAAAACTAATATTTTGTCACCACAATCTCTTTATCCTTCCATCTTGTTAGAGCCGGCAAAGAGAATGACTGGGGGGTGGAGCCAAGAGAGGAGCTATATAGACAGCTCTGCTGTGGGTGCTCTCTTTGCCACTTCCTGTAGGGAAGGAGAATATCTCACAAGTATGGATGAATCCGTGGACTCGATACATCTTGCAAGAGAAAAATACAAGACCCCCCCAACATTAAAACCCACCACCCACATACCCCTACTCTAAAACCCACCCAATCCCCCCCTTAAAAAAACCTAACACTAACCCCCTGAAGATCACCCTACCTTGAGCCGTGTTCACCCAGCCGGGCCGAATTCTTCATCCAATCCGGGCAATGTGGTCCTCCATCCGGCAGAAGTCTTCATCCAAGCGGGGCAGAAGAGGTCCTCCATCCGGCAGAAGTCTTCATCCATCCACGGCTCCATCTTCAAGACCTCCGATGCGGAACATCCTCCTCGGCCGACAGACTAACGACGAATGAAGGTTCCTTTAAATGACGTCATCCAAGAGGACGTCCCTCGAATTCCGATTGGCTGATAGGATTCTAGGTCTAGAGTTTTAGGCACAAACATAATTCACTTGTAAACACTGTTTGAACTCGGAAGGTTTGCATTTGCCATGTCTTAGGTCCATTTTAATGGCAGGTAAACTTTGTTTCAAACGAGATGTATTATGTATATGCAAAGGAACTCCTGGAGTTTTATGCTTATCTTATCTAAATTCTACATAGTTAAAGGTTAATTAAATATATAATTATGCTGGTATTTAGTTGTACTATCAACTTCTTTTTATTAACTGTTAAACTGGATCTAACATGGTAAATGTGATATGCTTGACAGTAATAACAAATTTTCTTTCTTTTTTTTTCTTTCTTTCCTTTCCTACCTTTCTTTCTTTCTCTCCCATTCTTACTGTTTACCTCACTGTGACAACGTATAACTACATTTTATTTCTCTTTTTATTAGAAAAACATAATCTGATGTCCAATGGCACTTTATCAGGCCCATTTATCAAGCTCCATACGGAGCTTGAAGGGCCGTGTTTCTGGCGAGTCTTCAGACTCGCCAGAAACACAAGTTATGAAGCAGCGGTCTAAAGACCGCTGCTTCATAACCCTGTCTGCCTGCTCTGAGCAGGCGGACAGGAATCGCCAGAAATCAACCCGATCGAATACGATCAAGTTGATTGACACCCCCCTGCTGGTGGCCGATTGCCCGCGAGTCAGCAGGGGGCGGCGTTGCACCAGCAGCTCTCCGCATTTAGCGAGGTCTTGCAGACCTGATCCGCAGTGTCGGATCAGGTCCGCAAGCCCTTTGATAAATGGGCCCCTATATGTGTAATAGTAAGAACAAAGACAACTATTTAATATGTAACAGTTAAAGGGACACTATACTCTACTATTTTATCCCTTTTAAAGCGTTCCCAATTATCCATTTTACTTGCTGGAGTGCATTTAATTGTTTTCAAATGACTCCTTTACCTTTATTTTGTAATGTGAAATAGTTTATTTTGTCGGTTGCATCCCCACCTATACTGAAAATGTCTGTACTTAGGTAATGGTTACAAAAAAATCTAAATAAACCAAGAAAGTTTAGCTAAAATAATGCTCCTATTGGGCACTAAAATGTTAATTTTCCATAGTTCTCTTTACGTATTGTCTTTTCAGTAAACAGTGCTAAATAAGATAAGGATGACTTTGTGCTAATAATTAAACAGATACATTATTCTTTCCCTGCAAGATGCAAGATCAGCCTATTTGCAGCTGGTATAACAAGTCATTAGGAGCACATAAGGGAAACCAATTTTACATTACACTGCCCCTTATATGGTGTGATGATAATAGCTATTTCACAGTTAAAATTATTTAATTGAAATATTTTTTATTGAATTTCTGATGAACAACATACAAATCATAGGCATTGAAAAAGGGTGGATCACCGTATACACTTATATCAAACAGATAAAACTGTGACATCCCCTCACTGACGTCAAGTGTACATTTCTCAACATACTGGGTCTGGCAGGTCTCATACCTCCATCCCCTTTATAAAAACAAATAGTTAACAGAACATCAAAAACTAAAACACTTAACTCCCCCTACCCTCCCTCCTCCCCCCTCCAGGTGTTTCCCATCTCCTCAGGTGTCCCACTGATTCTTTTAATCTATTATTTTGTCATCTCTCCGTTTAAGAGGAAGAAGAATTTGTCAGCTGAACTATACTAGAGGTCAAGAATGTCCGGTCTTTCTAGATATGAGTTACCAATACGTAAAGGATTCTCCCTGTACCTATCTTATCTACCCTACCTTCCTGAACTTTCTCTCTCATCTCTTTCTTGAGTGGTGTGTGAATTGGTGTGGCCATTCAAGATCCAGTAAAACCATACTTTCTGAAACTGCTCCATGTTCCCTTGTGCCCATGCTGCTAATTCTGACATGATATAGATATCTTTTATCTTATCCAATACCTCCGCCCATCCCGGCGCAGTCACCTTCCAGTGTCTGGCTATGCATATACGTAGGCATGTACAAAGTGTCCTACTAAAAGTGTTGATCGCAGAGTTCAGTGTACCCACCTTTTCGTGCAGAAGTGCCTGAGTTATCGTTAATTCGATTCTTTCATCCAATGTATCACTAATTAGCCTCAAAAGCCTATCCCAGAGTGGTCGTACTCGTGAGCAGTCCCACCACATATGTCTGTACGTCCCTCGCTCCCCACACCCTCTGTAGCAAAGGGCACTATTCATAGTGGGAATGTGAGCTGTCCTTTCCGGCGTAAGGTACCACCTAAAGGTTACCTTCAGACAATTTTCTTTCATATCTGCACTAAGTATCCCCTTCCCAGTGTCTGATATAATCTTTTCCCAATTTTTCTGTTCTCTCACCTCTCCCACATCTCTCTCCCATCTCTCCATAAGGGGAGACTTAAGGGTAGTTTTCTTTCCTTGTAGCACCAAATATATCTGATATATAACATGTTTTTCCCTAGATTCTGTGCTACATATCTTTTCTAGAGCGGTGAAAGATTGGTTTGATCTATTTGCCCTGTATTTAGAGATAGCAGATGAAATCTGCAGGTAAAGAAACCAGTTCAGTGTGTATGGTAGGATTTTATCCCTAATCTGGTTAAATGTAAGGATTGATGTCCCACTCAGGAAATCTGCAACCCTATAAAGACCCTTATTTTCCCATTTTCCCACTGCTTTTCTAAGATCCATAGGTAACAGAAACTTTAAGGGTAGTAATAGAGAGTAAGGGCTAAATAAATTTATCTGTTTGGTTATCTTGTGCCAGGTGTGTAATGCTTCCTGTGTCACTGGTGATCTGTATGCAAGTTTTTTTGTGTTCCATAAGGGATCCCATAAAATATCTGCTGAGCTCTCACAACCTTCAATATCCGCCTCTATTTTTGGCCAGATAACCCCCTGAAAATTTTTCTCCATAATGACAGATTGTGCCAGCCTGGATGCCTGGTAATAGTCCACCAGGTTCGGGACCCCCACTCCCCCCATCTGTCTATGTTGTTTCAGTATCTGTGACGCTATTCTTGCTTTCCTATCTCCTCTCAGGAACCGAAATAAATCTGCTTGTAAGGCGTTTAGATCTGCTAGGGGGATCCCAATCGGCAGAGTTCTAAAAAGATACAAAATCCTGGGTAGGACATTCATTTTAGGTGCCATGAGTCTCCCGTACCATGAGAATCTGCCCTTTTTCCAGTTATTAAGATCTCTTCTGATAGCTTTATATAGGGGTACATAATTTAATCTATATAGATCTGAGAAGGTGCTATTCATCTTGATCCCTAAATAAGTGATGTGAGTTTTTGCCCATGTGATATTGAAATTCAATTCTATCGACTTCTTTGTATGTGCTGGGAGGCAGATCGGCAAAGCCTCGCATTTATCCAGGTTTACTTTGTAACCTGAAATTTCTGCAAATTTTCCTAATATATTATATAGGTTAGGTAAAGAAATCAAGGGTCTGGTTAACGTCAGTAAGACATCATCCGCAAATAATGTCAATTTATATTCGTCGTTGGTCACCCGTACCCCAGACACATCCACTGATTGTCTAATAAGTGCTGCTAGTGGTTCTATACTGATGGCAAATAAAAGTGGCGAGAGTGGGCACCCTTGAAGGGTCCCGTTTAAAATATCAATGGACCTTGAGATGTATCCTGCTGCTCCCACCACCGCCGTCGGCCTTGAGTATATAGCAGTAAGTGCCTTCATAAACGCCCCCTTAAAACCCATACTTTCCAGGACTTTAAACATATAGGACCAGTCTACCCTATCGAACGCCTTTTCCGCGTCAAGTGATAGAAGTAGTGATGGCGTCGTAGTCAATTTTAAGTAATCTACTAGAGTCAAAATTCTTCTCACATTGTCTGGGGCTTCCCTATCCTTAATGAATCCAACTTGATCTTTATGAATTAATGTTGGTAAAATCAATTTAAGTCTGTTAGCTATAATTTTAGTGAATATCTTGAGATCTGTATTAATCAAGGAGATGGGCCTATAATTTTGACAATATTTCGGGTTTTTCCCTACTTTTGGTATCACCACTATCTTAGCTTGTAACATATCTTTAGGTAGTTTCCCTCCCGCTAGTATACCATTGCAAAAAGTCAACAAATGGGGTAGTAACTCTCTCTTAAATAATTTATAGTATTCCCCCGTCAAACCATCTGGGCCTGGTGCTTTTCCCGTTTTAAGGTCTCTGATTACTGTCAGTATTTCCATAGCTGTAATGTCCTTATTAAGTACTTCAAGGTCCGAATCCTGGATCAACGCTAGTTTAGCCTGTCCTAAAAGTTCATTTGTCTGCCGAGTGAGATCCCCCGGAGCTACCTTTTTTCCATCATAAAGATTCTCATAGTATTGTGCAAAAGCTTCTGTTATCTCTTGGGGGTTAGAAGTGGGAGCCCCGTCCTGTCTGCATACAGAGGGTATAGCAAACAATTTGGTTCTCTCCCTCAACTTATATGCCAAGTATTTATCAGGCTTATTTGCATATACATAGTAATGTGCCCTCAATCTTAAAGCAGCCCTAATTGAATTTTCTTTTAGAATTGTGGATAGTTCTTTTCGTTTATATTGAAGGGACTTGTACGTTCCCGAGGCTAAAGTACGTCTATGCTCTCGCTCTAGTGTTTCTACCTCCCTCTGGAGTGTGTTCACTTTTTGTGTTGATTGTCTTACTATCACTGATTTTTCTTTAATAAGCAAGCCCCTCAACACAGGTTTGTGTGCAGTCCAGACCTCTAACGGGTCCCCCGTAGATCCAACGTTAACCTGCCAATATTCCCTCAATGCTATTCTAATCCTTTCGTATACCGCTGGGTTCCTAAGGAGTGTTGGGTTATATGTCCATGACCTTGGGCGAGTAAAATGTAAAATGCCTGCTAGTTCTAGAATTACTAAGGAGTGATCAGACCACACGCACGCCTGCGTATTTGATGCAACTAAGTTAGGAATCAATATTTGACTCACAAAAATATAGTCAAGGGTAGAATAGGAGTTATGTGCTGGTGAGTAATATGTGTATTCATGTGCAGAGTTACCCACTGCCACCCATGAGTCCATGAGGTTGTGCGCTCCCAGGGATTCCCTAATTGACTTAACTATTGAATTATGTCGATGTTGTTTATTTGACTGTCTCTTCATTTCCCCTCCAGAGTAAGAGGTCATGGATACATTAAAGTCTCCCCCTAAAATTATTCTGTCTTGCGACCACTGGGTTAGATGTTGCGAGATTTTTTCAAAGAAAGCATTTTGTGTCTCGTTGGGTGCATATACATTACACAAAGTAACCTTAGTGTTCTGAATTGTGCCTCTAACTATCACAAATCTACCTTCTGTATCCCTAATTTCACTGTCTAGTATAAAATCTAAAGATTTGTGTACTAGGATTGTCACCCCTCTTTTTTTTGTTTCTGTAGTAGAGTGGAAATGATGGGGGAACTGCTGTGTCCAGTATCTAGGAATTGTCTGCGCCAAGAAGTGCGTTTCTTGAAGAAATATAATGTTTGCTTTTAATCTCAGGTACTGTGTCATTGCCGTCCGTCTTTTAGCATCTGTGTTTAAGCCCCTAACATTATGGGAAATTAGTTTTATATTATGTGACATCATCAATCCCTTTCGTCTTCCCTTCCATCCTCTTAATATATCTTATCTTAGAAAATCTATCCAACCCCCCAAAAATCTTCCTACCAACCGTATTCCCTGATACCTGTATTTTCCTCTTACGTCTAGACTTCCCTAACCTCCCTTTGTTACACCTGTTAGGAAACACCTGGTTTAAAAAAAACATAAATGAAACAATAAAAAAATGTAAACATAGCAACAAAAACTTTGATAATCCCTTCAGGATTTCAACACTTTGTATACCTATGTGGAGTCAGTAGCATTGCTTAATCATTATGGCATAGTATACATCTGAAGTATAGGTAAGAATAAAAAGAAAGAGAAATCAAAACATAACAATGAGGTTTGCCTTTCTGGATGTAAAACAAAACAATTTAAGATTATTTTAAACATGCACTGTAGCAGGCCTAAAAGTTGCAACTAATTGTCCTTCCTTGATACCTGCTATGTGGAGAGGGGGATACATTAAGGAGATATGTCCATGTCTACAGTCATAATCATCTTGTCTGTGGAGCTAGTCCCCCAGAGCAGGCCCAAAAAGATAAACATCTTTCCCCCTCTCCTCCGTTTCTTATGTACTAGGAACCTATAAAACCTGGAAAACAAAACATTTGCATAATATCATTGTACTTATCTGGTTCTTTAAATGTGTCCTTGTAAGCCCCGGTAGTTCAGAGCCATCCCCTCTGCTTCAGCCAAATTGAGTTCATAAAGAGGGAAAAAAGAGAAAATAAAAAGCAGTATTCCCCCATCTTTCAGCAGAAGAGGGAAAAAAGAAAAAATGAAGAAAAGAAAACTCCTCCATAAACTTGTGTAATCAGGTCTTCCGCTTCTTCTCTGGTATCCTAGACCATTGCTTTTGACGAGGGCTTCCCCCCTGACTGGGTTGAATAGGAGTGGCATCCTGCTGTAGTGCAGCTGGAGGGTCCATCTTCATCCTACGACAGATTTCTGGTATCTCTCGAGGATCTTTGATAGAGAATGTCCTGTTTTCCCATGTTATATGGAGAGCAAACGGGAAGCCCCATCTATATGGTACTTGATTTTTCCTTAACAAGGAAGTCAGCGGTCTTAGGGAACTTCTTCTTTGTAGGGTGCTTAGGCATAAGTCCTGAAAAAACTGGATGATGTTCCCCTGGTACTTAAAGGTGGGATTCTTCCTCGCCGCTGCCAGTATTTCTTCCCTCTCTTTAAAGCGCAGCATCTTGATGATGATATCCCTGGGTGGTTCGTCTCCCTTTGGTTTAGGCCGAAGTGCCCTATGTGCCCTTTCCATTTGGAAGCTCTCCTCCCGACCCAGTGATGCTCCGGAAGAGATTGAGCAAATATGTATTCAGGTCTTTAGGGCCTATCGATTCTGGGACTCCTTTTAATCTGAGATTAGATCTTCGGCTGCGATTCTCCAGATCCTCTAGTTTGTCGTAAATATCTTCTATTTCTGATTGTTGAGAAGTAACTTTATCCGTTACTGCGTTCAGATCCTCCACCATTGAGTCACCATTTTCCTCTAGAGTGTTTACACGTGAACCCAAGTCCACTATCTCTTGTTTTAATTCCGTTATGCTGTTAGTTACAGAGTTTTGCAAAGTTTCCATTTTTTCTATCAGTCTCTCAAACTTGACATTAATGTCCTGCTTGGAAACCAGGTGATCCAAATCTGCTTTGGTTAAGGGCCTTGAATCTTCCAATTTTTCCTTAGCGCCTTCCTCTACCTCCCCTTCTTCATCTGAATCTTGTGTTTGAATATCCGTTAATTTATCTCCTTTCAAGGGTTTAAAGAAGAGGTTAGCTGTAGATTGTTTATTTAGTGAAGGCGTTTTGTTATTTTTTCTGGCCGCCATCTTAGCCTGCCCCTGTCTCCCTGTCAGATGTGGTGCGTGGTATACTAATTTTATTTTTCAGGGGAACAGAGTGTCCTTCTATAGACAGAGTGTCAGAGTCTCTATGCCTGCCAAAGATGTATATAGTAATTCCTCAAACACCTTCCTGTATATAGTATACTTTTAACAGGCCAATATGTCGCAAAAACTCTTCCTGTATATATATTGTGCTGCTTGGTATTAAAGGGGCATAGTGAAGTCTCTAGAGAGCAGTAATGTCTGGCAAGGAGTGTAATAGATAAGTTCTCATACAATCTTTATGAAGTATCTGGATTTGTATCATCTGCGTGGCTTCTACTAATTTGCATAATCAAGCTGTCAGCCCCTGCATTCCTGAATAAACATTTAGATCTTTGGTGCTGCAAAGTTCAACGGGCAACTTTTCCAGTCATGGCTTCTATGTGGCTCACCAGCTTCACTATCCACAAAGCGGTGTCATTGTTAACCTCCCCGTGGCTGCAGAGGGGCAGAGGCCAGGGCATGCAGATATATAATAAAAGAAGATGGCTTCCCACGTGACCTGATCTGCTACCTCGCGTATGGGCCTTTCTTTCTGCTACGTGCCTTTAGGATCAGTGACCCTCTGTCTTGCAAAAGCCCCTTATATATTGGGCAGATATGTCCCCCTCACCCCTACCCCTCAGGCTCACCACAGGTCAGGCAGCTGGATTGCCCAGTCTATTTCATCATTATAGTTCAGCCCTTCATATGTACCTGTTCCGGTGCTTAGGAGCTGCAGGTGCCGTTCTCTCTCAATCCTCCAATCTCCCTTCACTGCTCTCCCACTCCTACTTAGTGTCGGCAGACTTAGGTGTCTCTTCTGCTTACTCCTCCGGTCACCTCCGTTCAGCTGGGCATCCTCTCTCTGAGAGCCATGTCGCAAGCGGCGCCACGTGGGCTGTAACAATGGCGGCTGAGCTGCTGCTGCTCTCACCTCCGCTATAAGGTTATTTATTGCCGAGGGGTTGCGACTTGCTTAGAATTATGGCTGATGTTACTCCTCACTTGTGGCTCCTCTTTTGCTTGTTTTCCTACCTCCTACATCACTCTTTTAACTAATATGCCCTATATGCTGCACGGAGCTCTTCACCTACACTTCCATTCCTTAGCTCCTCCAGGCTCCGCCTCAGTTAAAATTATTTAAAGGGACACTGAACCCATTTTTTTCTTTTGTAATTCAGAAAGAGCATGCAATTTTAAGCAACTTTCTAATTTACTCCTATTATCAATTTTTCTTCGTTCTCTTGCTATCATTATTTGAAAAAGAAGGCATCTAAGCTTTTTTTTGGTTTCAGTACTCTGGACAGCACTTTTTTATTGGTGGATTAATTTATCCACCAATCAGCAAGAACAACCCAGGTTGTTCACCAAAAATGGGCCGGCATCTAAACTTACATTCTTGCACTTCAAATAAAGATGCCAAGAGAATGAAGAAAATTTGATAATAGGAGTAAATTAGAAAGCTGCTTAAAATTTCATGCTCAATCTGAATCACGAAAGAAAATTTTTGGGTACAGTGTCCCTTTGACCCACTCACCGCCAGAGAGGGCTATTGCAGTTCTTGTCTGGTAGAGAAGGGATTAAAACACAACAAACATAGGCCTAGATTTAGAGTTCGGCGGTAGCCGTCAAAACCAGCGTTAGAGGCTCCTAACGCTGGTTTTGGCCGCCCGCTGGTATTTGGAGTCAGTGATTAAAGGGTCTAACGCTCACTTTTCAGCCGCGACTTTTCCATACCGCAGATCCCCTTACGTCAATTGCGTAGCCTATCTTTTCAATGGGATCTTTCTAACGCCGGTATTTAGAGTCGTTTCTGCAGTGAGCGTTAGAGCTCTAACGACAAGATTCCAGCCGCCTGAAAAAAGCAGGAGTTAAGAGCTTTCTGGCTAACGCCGGTTTATAAAGCTCTTAACTACTGTACCCTAAAGTACACTAACACCCATAAACTACCTATGTACCCCTAAACCGAGGTCCCCCCACATCACCGCCACTCGATTAAAATTTTTAACCCCTAATCTGCCGACCGCCACCTACGTTATACTTATGTACCCCTAATCTGCTGCCCCTAACCCCGCCGACCCCTATATTTATTAACCCCTAACTTGCCCCCCACAACGTCGCCGCAAGCTACTTAAAATAATTAACCCCTAATCTTCCGACCGCAAATTGCCGCCACCTACGTTATCCCTATGTACCCCTAATCTGCTGCCCCTAACATCGCCGACCCCTATGTTATATTTATTAACCCCTAATCTGCCCCCCACAACGTCGCCGACACCTACCTACACTTATTAACCCCTAATCTGCCGAGCGGACCTGAGCGCTACTATAATAAAGTTATTAACCCCTAATCCGCCTCACTAACCCTATCATAAATAGTATTAACCCCTAATCTGCCCTCCCTAACATCGCCGACACCTACCTTCAATTATTAACCCCTAATCTGCCGACCGGAGCTCACCGCTATTCTAATAAATGTATTAACCCCTAAAGCTAAGTCTAACCCTAACACTAACACCCCCCTAAGTTAAATATAATTTTTATCTAACGAAATAAATTAACTCTTATTAAATAAATGATTCCTATTTAAAGCTAAATACTTACCTGTAAAATAAATCCTAATATAGCTACAATATAAATTACATTTATATTATAGCTATTTTAGGATTAATATTTATTTTACAGGCAACTTTGTAATTATTTTAACCAGGTACAATAGCTATTAAATAGTTAAGAACTATTTAATAGTTACCTAGTTAAAATAATTACAAATTTACCTGTAAAATAAATCCTAACCTAAGATATAATTAAACCTAACACTACCCTATCAATAAAATAATTAAATAAACTACCTACAATTACCTACAATTAACCTAACACTACACTATCAATAAATTAATTAAACACAATTGCTACAAATAAATACAATTAAATAAACTATCTAAAGTACAAAAAATAAAAAAGAACTAAGTTACAGAAAATAAAAAAATATTTACAAACATAAGAAAAATATTACAACAATTTTAAACTAATTACACCTACTCTAAGCCCCCTAATAAAATAACAAAGACCCCCAAAATAAAAAATTCCCTACCCTATTCTAAAATACAAAAATTACAAGCTCTTTTACCTTACCAGCCCTGAACAGGGCCCTTTGCGGGGCATGCCCCAAGAATTTCAGCTCTTTTGCCTGTAAAAAAAAACATACAATACCCCCCCCCCCCAACATTACAACCCACCACCCACATACCCCGAATCTAACCCAAACCCCCTTAAATAAACCTAACACTAATCCCCTGAAGATCTTCCTACCTTGTCTTCACCATCCAGGTATCACCGATCCGTCCTGGCTCCAAGATCTTCATCCAACCCAAGCGGGGGTTGGCGATCCATAATCCGGTGCTCCAAAGTCTTCCTCCTATCCGGCAAGAAGAGGACATCCGGACCGGCAAACATCTTCTCCAAGCGGCATCTTCTATGTTCTTCCATCCGATGACGACCGGCTCCATCTTGAAGACCTCCAGCGCGGATCCATCCTCTTCTTCCGACGACTAGACGACGAATGACGGTTCCTTTAAGGGACGTCATCCAAGATGGCGTCCCTCGAATTCCGATTGGCTGATAGGATTCTATCAGCCAATCGGAATTAAGGTAGGAATATTCTGATTGGCTGATGGAATCAGCCAATCAGAATCAAGTTCAATCCGATTGGCTGATCCAATCAGCCAATCAGATTGAGCTCGCATTCTATTGGCTGTTCCGATCAGCCAATAGAATGCGAGCTCAATCTGATTGGCTGATTGGATCAGCCAATCGGATTGAACTTGATTCTGATTGGCTGATTCCATCAGCCAATCAGAATATTCCTACCTTAATTCCGATTGGCTGATAGAATCCTATCAGCCAATCGGAATTCGAGGGACGCCATCTTGGATGACGTCCCTTAAAGGAACCGTCATTCGTCGTCTAGTCGTCGGAAGAAGAGGATGGATCCGCGCTGGAGGTCTTCAAGATGGAGCCGGTCGTCATCGGATGGAAGAACATAGAAGATGCCGCTTGGAGAAGATGTTTGCCGGTCCGGATGTCCTCTTCTTGCCGGATAGGAGGAAGACTTTGGAGCACCGGATTATGGATCGCCAACCCCCGCTTGGGTTGGATGAAGATCTTGGAGCCAGGACGGATCGGTGATACCTGGATGGTGAAGACAAGGTAGGAAGATCTTCAGGGGATTAGTGTTAGGTTTATTTAAGGGGGTTTGGGTTAGATTAGGGGTATGTGGGTGGTGGGTTGTAATGTTGGGGGGGGGGTATTGTATGTTTTTTTTTACAGGCAAAAGAGCTGAAATTCTTGGGGCATGCCCCGCAAAGGGCCCTGTTCAGGGCTGGTAAGGTAAAAGAGCTTGTAATTTTTGTATTTTAGAATAGGGTAGGGAATTTTTTATTTTGGGGGTCTTTGTTATTTTATTAGGGGGCTTAGAGTAGGTGTAATTAGTTTAAAATTGTTGTAATATTTTTCTTATGTTTGTAAATATTTTTTTATTTTCTGTAACTTAGTTTTTTTTTATTTTTTGTACTTTAGATAGTTTATTTAATTGTATTTATTTGTAGCAATTGTGTTTAATTAATTTATTGATAGTGTAGTGTTAGGTTAATTGTAGGTAATTGTAGGTAGTTTATTTAATTATTTTATTGATAGGGTAGTGTTAGGTTTAATTATATCTTAGGTTAGGATTTATTTTACAGGTAAATTTGTAATTATTTTAACTAGGTAACTATTAAATAGTTCTTAACTATTTAATAGCTATTGTACCTGGTTAAAATAAATACAAAGTTACCTGTAAAATAAATATTAATCCTAAAATAGCTATAATATAAATGTAATTTATATTGTAGCTATATTAGGATTTATTTTACAGGTAAGTATTTAGCTTTAAATAGGAATCATTTATTTAATAAGAGTTAATTTATTTCGTTAGATGTAAATTATATTTAAGTTAGGGGGGTGTTAGTGTTAGGGTTAGACTTAGCTTTAGGGGTTAATACATTTATTAGAATAGCGGTGAGCTCCGGTCGGCAGATTAGGGGTTAATAATTGAAGGTAGGTGTCGGCGATGTTAGGGAGGGCAGATTAGGGGTTAATACTATTTATGATAGGGTTAGTGAGGCGGATTAGGGGTTAATAACTTTATTATAGTAGCGCTCAGGTCCGCTCGGCAGATTAGGGGTTAATAAGTGTAGGTAGGTGTCGGCGACGTTGTGGGGGGCAGATTAGGGGTTAATAAATATAACATAGGGGTCGGCGATGTTAGGGCAGCAGATTAGGGGTACATAGGGATAACGTAGGTGGCGGCGGTTTACGGAGCGGCAGATTAGGGGTTAAAAGTGTAATGCAGGGGTCAGCGATAGCGGGGGCGGCAGATTAGGGGTTAATAAGTGTAAGGTTAGGGGTGTTTAGACTCGGGGTACATGTTAGAGTGTTAGGTGCAGACGTAGGAAGTGTTTCCCCATAGGAAACAATGGGGCTGCGTTAGGAGCTGAACGCTGCTTTTTTGCAGGTGTTAGGTTTTTTTTCAGCTCAAACAGCCCCATTGTTTCCTATGGGAGAATCGTGCACGAGCACGTTTTTGAGGCCGGCCGCGTCCGTAAGCAACTCTGGTATCGAGAGTTGCATTTGCGGTAAAAATGCCCTACGCTCCTTTTTTGGAGCCTAACGCAGCATTTGTTTGAACTCTCGATACCAGAGTTAAATTTATGGTGCGGCCAGAAAAAAACCCGCGGAGCGTTAACAGCCCTTTTACCGCCAAACTCCAAATCTAGCCGTTATTTTTTTATTTATTTTTAAAAAGAACAAGTATTTGATTAACATAACACATATGAAGGTAAATGGACCGTCTATGAAGTTGCCTGCGCATAGGTAATTTTTTAATATATTTTGAAGTATTTATATAGTGTGTTTATTTCCCAGGTTTGCACTTATTGACTTAAGCATATATACATCTCTCAATTACCAAACATATTCCTGTTATAGATGAAACTAAAAACAGCTCTAATTTTCAATGAAACCCCCTATTCATATAGGATCCTGGCAAACTACAACTGATTATTAACAAAACATTAATCAAATATATACAATTAATAATATAAACAATCACTATCAGAATGCAGTCTATTAACAGTCAAATAAGGACACCTTTCAACCAATCTCAAGCATTCTTTTTCAGTATTCCAGTCTGTACATTTAATGCAAATATATGAGGTGATCTCTTTTACATTACAGATCATTCATACCCATTAGCAAAACAAAGACAGGCAATGGAACTCAATGGAACTCATATGTAAATGACATTCAGGAAGCAGTAAGGCCATACATAATACACTGGCATAGCACTACGTGACAGCAATAAAATCTGTTCCTGATAAAATATAGAAAAGAAAAAAAATAATTTATTGGCAATGCTCAATCAGTATATATGTTACAGGGTGATCAGTGCAGAAAAATTGTTTCATTTCTCAAATTACCTAGGTAATCTGCACATTACCTAGGTAATCTGCATATTACCTACTAGGCACTAGTTAAAGGCACTAGTTAAAGTGCAAAAAATGCACTTTAGCGGTAACATATATATAAACTAAAGGGAGTCCCATGGTTTTTCCTATGATAATCAGTTCATATCACTTTTTTTAGAGAGCCTGGGGCACTTTCTTCTGAAAATGGAGGTAAAAACAAAATCTTAAAGGGCAGTGCGGTGCACTTTATGCATCATTCATTGCCCAGACACACTTCAACTTCTTAACAAGTTTATAGTAGTTTTCCCAAGGGTATAACAACTGCTTTCATTCTGTTTTTGCATTTATTAGCATCTTGGCCTCTACACTTCTAAGCATTGTATATTTCCCATTCTGCATTCTGAATTGTTACAGAATCAACTTCCCTGCAACCCATTGTGGAATTATGCAATGAGCACAAATAAATGTAAGAACATCGTACTGAGAATGTGAAATATGTGCCATTCTAGCTGTAATGTATCTGTTATAATACAGTTGAAAAACAAATAATACACTTTCAAGCACATAATAAATAGATAGATTCGATAGATAATTTGTCAGACAGAGAATTTCAAGACAGAGCACTCTGGAGCGTATCTGCCCTCGGCCGAAATCGGAACATTCTTTGGCTTCTTTTTCAATAAGCAGTTTACATGAGAGAAACAAACTTTTCCAACTTTAACTTCACGGAAGCCGTTAATGTGCACATTACCTAGGTAAAGTGCAGATTCTGCACTTTAACTGAGCAAATCAGTTAATCTGCAGATTAGCTAGGTAATGTGCACATTAAAGTGAAAGTACATTTTGCACAGTTAAAACTCAGTAACTCATTATCCCCATCTATATAAACATAATCGTCATAATTATTTTTATTAAAAATATTAACATCTGCTGTTTTTTACTAACTTTTTTATGGAACCGTTTTTGTCCTGACTCCTCCCATCTTCTACTTCCTTTTTTTGTCAGTCTTTACGTATAGAGCAGTCCCATCCGCTCTATGGCCTCTAGTTATCAAGCCGTCAACCTCAAATACACTGGAATCACTATACGTCACTCCAGATGTTCCGAACACAAGTTCGGCACAATCTGACTACTTTTGCTAGTTATCAAAAAACTAGCAGGTACGCTCGGCACTTTTCCGGCCCAGCGTACCTGGTTTTCAATCCGCCGCCCTGGAGGTGGTGGATCCCATAGGAATCAATAGGAGTCTTACCATAGGGAAAGTTCATGTTCGCTGCTGCCCGACATCCCATTGATTCCTATGGGAGCTGTCTACACCTAACACCCTAACATGTACCCCGAGTCTAAACACCCCTAATCTGTCCCCCCCTACACCGCCGCAACTAAATAAATCTATTACCCCCTAAACCGCCGCTCCCGGAGCCCACCGCCACTCTAATGAACTGATTAACCCCTAAACCGCCGCTCCCGGACCCAGCCGCCACTATAATAAATATGTTAACCCCTAAACCCCCGCTCCCGGACCCCGCCGCCACTATAATAAACTGATTAACCCCTAAACCCCCGCTCCCGGACTCCGCCGCCACCTACATAATACCTATTAACCCCTATCCTGCCCCCCTACACCACCGCCACTATAATAAATTTATTAACCCCTATCCTGCCCCCCCTACACCGCCGCCACTATAAATAACAAAGCCCCCCAAAATAAAAAGATGCCCTACCCTATTCTACATTAAAAAGTTAACAGCTCTATTACCTTACCAGCCCTTAAAAGGGCCTTTTGCGGGGTATGCCCCAAAGAAAACAGCTCTTTTGCCTGTAAAATAAAAATACAACCCCCCCAACATTAAAACCCACCACCCACACACCCCTACTCTAACCCAAACCCCCCTTAAATAAACCTAACACTACCCCCCTGAAGATCATCCTACCTTTAGCCATCTTCAGCCAGCCAACCACCGATGGAACAGAAGAGGACATCCGCAGCGGCCGAAGTCTTCATCCAAGGGGCGCTGAAGAAGTCTTCCATCCGTTTTGAAGTCATCATCCAAGGGACGCTGAAGAAGTCTTCCATCCGATTGAAGTCATCATCCAAGGGGCGCTGAAGAAGTCTTCCATCCGATTGAAGTCATCATCCAGGCGGCGTCTTCAATCTTCATCCATCCGGAGCGGAGCCATCTTCAGACGAGCCGATGCGGAGCCATCCTCTTCTACTAATGGACTAACGACAAATGACGGTTCCTTTAAGTGACGTCATCCAAGATGGCGTCCCTTGAATTCTGATTGGTTGATAGGATTCTATCAGCCAATCAGAATTAAGGTAGGAAAAATCTGATTGGCTGATTTAATCAGCCAATGAGATTGAAGTTCAATCCGATTGGCTGATCCAATCAGCCAATCAGATTGACCTTGCATTCTATTGGCTGATCGGAACAGCCAATAGAATGCGAGCTCAATCTGATTGGCTGATTCAATCAGCCAATCAGATTTTTCCTACCTTAATTCCGATTGGCTGATAGAATCCTATCAACCAATCGGAATTTGAGGGACGCCATCTTGGATGACGTCACTTAAAGGAACCGTCATTCGTCGTTAGTCCGTTGGTAGAAGAGGATGGCTCCGCGTCGGCTCGTCTGAAGATGACTCCGCTCCGGATGGATGAAGATTGAAGACGCACCCTGGATGATGACTTCAATTGGATGGAAGACTTCTTCATCGCCCCTTGGATGAAGACTTCGGCCGCTGCGGATGTCCTCTTCTGTTCCATTGGTGGTCGGCTGGCTGAAGACGGCTAAAGGTAGGATGATCTTCAGGGGGGTAGTGTTAGGTTTATTTAAGGGGGTTTGGGTTAGAGTAGGGGTATGTGGGTGGTGGGTTTTAATGTTGGGGGGGGGTTGTATTTTTGTTTTACAGGCAAAAGAGCTGTTTTCTTTGGGGCATGCCCCGCAAAAGGCCCTTTTAAGGGCTGGTAAGGTAATAGAGCTGTTAACTTTTTAATGTAGAATAGGGTAGGGCATCTTTTTATTTTGGGGGCTTTGCTATTTTATTAGGGGGCTTAGATTAGATGTAAGTAGCTTAAAATTGTTGTAATATTTTTGAAATGTTTGTAACTTATTTTTTTTTTATTTTTTGTAACTTAGTTTATTTTTTATTTTTTGTACTTTAGTTAGATTATTTAATTGTATTTAATTGTAGTTATTTGTAGTTAATTTATTTAATGATAGTGTAGTGTTAGGTTTAATTGTAACTTAGGTTAGGTGCAATATCCCTAAGTCTCACTTACTGAATATATGTATTTTTGAAGTATTCCTATTTATGCAGTTCCCAATGAGGAGTGAGAACTGATACCTCTTAGGAATAACAATTGTGTATAGTGGTTAGAGAGTCGAGTTTAGTGTCTCAAGAATAAATGTGATATATACTTGGACAAGTTTAACTCTATTCAATGTATAAGGAATTAATTTATAAGCCTTTTGCTATCTAGATTTAACCCTATGTGAAAACATATATCTTAGTTAATAGCTTTTTAGATAACCTTTGTGCTGGTAGTGATGCAAAGCAGTTTTAGTAACAAAGCCTTTAGGGTTAATGAATGTTTCAGAGATAGCAGAGTATTAGACCCAGGGGATTTGTTATAACAGGTGGTTAGACTTCCTTAAGAAATAAGCAGAGGTGATGGCTTATACTTAGTTAATTAGCAGAACAACAGGTGATAGCTTGTTATAGGCAGTTCATATATAAACATTCACATAGGAGATATATTTACAGTTGATATAAAGTTATTTAGTGGATGTTTTAGTTATCCAAGTACTTGCGTTTTATCCCCAAGATTGGTAGGAAGGTTCGCCTTGTTGCGCTGGGTATTTCTCTCCTGCAAGAGTGTTTGGGAAGCGGTCACAAGCTGAGAGTGTAACCGATGCAGGGAGCTTGTTCCGGTATCCGGATCCACATGCTGAGAGATTGGTGACGTCAGCGTGCTGTGAGACGCAACTATTAGACTTAGCTGACCGGCACTGGGGAGAGGAGAAAAAGTGTATAGATTAGCTTCAAAAGAATTTGTGGAACGGTGGCGGTAAGTTCTCTGTTTGCTCTGTATATATTCTGATATAGAATGGTTTGGAGGTGCCCTCGAGCAAATGCCTCCAATGTTCCAGAGCACATTTGATCGCTAACAATTCCTTATCTCCTACTGAGTAGTTTTGTTCTGCATTTGAGAGTGGTCTAGAGTAATATGCAATCGGATGTAGGGTAGGATTAGTCAAACTTTGTTGTGAGAGAACTGCCCCAATTCCGGTGTTGGATGCATCAACCTCTACTGTATATTGGTAGTCAGGATGGGGAAGCTGTAAGATTGGAGCAGATGAGAATTTAGTTTTCAACAGTTGAAAGGAATCATGAGCATCATTGTCCCATAGAAATTTTTGTTTGCCTGTCAGTCTGGTTAACGGTTTGACAATTGTGGAAAAATCTTTTATGAAACGTCTATAAAAGTTGGCAAATCCCAGAAATCGTTGCAATGATTTGACAGAAGTGGGTTTAGCCCAATTGAGTATAGCGGATACCTTTTCAGGATCCATTGTTATTCCAGTAGGGGAAATTATGTATCCCAAGAATTTAATAGTCTTTACGTGGAAGCAACACTTCTCCATCTTGGCGTAGAGTTGATGTTCACGCAGTCTAGTTAACACCCATCTTACATGTTTAGTATGTTCTGTCATATTACGAGAGTATATTAAAATGTCGTCTAAGTAAACCACCACGCACACATCCATTAGGTCTTTAAAGATATCATTTATAAAATATTGGAATGTGGCGGGGGCATTCGTGAGACCGAACGGCATGACATTGTACTGGAATAAACCGTAACGGGTCCTAAAGGCCGTTTTCCATTCATCCCCACTCTTCATCCTTATAAGGTTGTACGCACCTTTTAGATCTAATTTGGTGAAAATTGTTGCTTCGTTCAACCTTTCAAGAAGCTCAGGGATGAGAGGAAGGGGGTATCTGTTTTTAATGGTTATGGAATTAAGAGCTCTGTAATCGATAATCGGTCGCCTTGTACCGTCTTTGTTAGTAACAAAAAATATACCTGCTGCTGCAGGAGATGTACTAGGGGGGATAAAGCCTTTACGCAGATTGTCATCTAGATATTCCCTCAGGAATTGTAATTCTTTCTGAGATAAGGGGAATATTCTTCCAAACGGTATGACTGCACCTGGTTTTGTGTCTATAGGGCAGTCATATGGTCGGTGTGGAGGAAGATTTTCTGCTTCTTTTAGATTGAATACGTCTGCGAATTCAGTGTATTCTTGGGGTAGAGCAGAAATAGCGATGATGATGAGCAGTATGGAGAATCAAATTTTACCTTATTGACTGACCAATCGATTGTGGGGTTATGTTTGGCTAACCATGGATAACCCAGAATGATGGGATGTATGGAACCAGGAATAATGTCGTATGTGATATATTCTTTGTGACCATTATTTGTTGTAGTGAGTAGAGGAATGGTGTGGTGTGTAATTGGACCCTTTAAATAATTAGACCCATCAATGACCTTAACATAGACTGGTATTTCTTTTAACACACAGGGTATTTTATTTACATTAACGATTTTCTGATCTATGAACATTCCGAAAGCTCCGGAGTCAATCATAGCCTCGCTCTGGTAGAGGTGTTGATCCCACTGCAAAGACATAGATATAGTCAAATGAGTATTTATTTCGGTAAAGATATTATTTATACTGAAAAAGATCTTACCCTTCTTTTGACGAAGAAGAAGAGGGCATGTTGACACACCATGATCCTTGTTAGCACAGTACATGCATAGGTAGGATAAGCGGCGTCTTGTTTTTTCTTCATGAGTTAATGGTCCTTTTATGGTTCCAATTTCCATGGGTACCACTGATGTACTGGGTTTGTCATAATGTACTGGATAATGTTTCTTTGTATATGGTTCAGAATGTTGCTTTTCTTGCTTTCTTTCCCTGTAGCGACGGTCCATTGATATACAAACTTTCATTAGTGCGTCCAGGGTTTCGGGCAATTCAATTCGAGAGAGTTCGTCTTTGAGGTGTTCGGATAAACCCAGTCTAAATTGTTTTTTTAGACTGACAATATTCCATTGCGAGTCTGTAGCCCAGAGTTGGAATTCGGCTATATAATCCTCCACCACCCTTTTTCCTTGTCTTAGAGATCTCAAATTTTGCTCAGCAGTGTTTTGTTTGTTGGTATCCTCGTATAGGGTAGACATAGCAGTGAAGAAGTTTTCCAAAGATTCAAGTATAGGATCCCCAGACTCAAAGAATCTATCGGCCCAAGCTCTGGGTTCCCCACTCAGGTATGAGATAGTGGTACAGACTTTAATGCGTTCAGTACTGTACGTTTTGGGTTTCATAGCAAATAACAGCATGCATGAATTCTTAAATTCACGATATTTTGACCGAACCCCTGAGAAGGGGTGTGGAGGGTTAATTTGTGGTTCAGGAGAATCGGTGGTTTTCTGTGTGAAATAATCATTCATTAAGCGTTTAAGAGTATTATTTTCAGTTTTGAGTTCATTTAAACCTTGTGCAAGTAATTCAAACTTTTGGTTAAGGGTGCCAATTTCATTGGCCATTTGTGCAGGATCCATTTTATATGTTCCTTTTAATAGGCTTGATAATTCTGCAATATCCCTAAGTCTCACTTATTGAATATATGTATTTTTGTAGGTATTCCTATTTATGCAGTTCCCAATGAGGAGTGAGAACTGATACATCTTAGGAATAACAATTGTGTATAGTGGTTAGAGAGTCGAGTTTAGTGTCTCAAGAATAAATGTGATATATACTTGGACAAGTTTAACTCTATTCAATGTATAAGGAATTAATTTATAAGCATTTTGCTATCTAGATTTAACCCTATGTGAAAACATATAGCTTAGTTAATTGCTTTTTAGATAACCTTTGTGCTGGTAGTGATGCAAAGCAGTTTTAGTAACAAAGCCTTTAGGGTTAATGAATGTTTCAGAGATAGCAGAGTATTAGACCCAGGGTATTTGTTATAATAGGTGGTTAGACTTCCTTAAGAAATAAGCAGAGGTGATGGCTTATACTTAGTTAATTAGCAGAACAACAGGTGATAGCTTGTTATAGGCAGTTCATATATAAACATTCACATAGGAGATATATTTACAGTTGATATAAAGTTATTTAGTGGATGTTTTAGTTATCCAAGTACTTGCGTTTTATCCCCAAGATTGGTAGGAAGGTTCGCCTTGTTGCGCTGGGTATTTCTCTCCTGCAAGAGTGTTTGGGAAGCGGTCACAAGCTGAGAGTGTAACCGATGCAGGGAGCTTGTTCCGGTATCCGGATCCACACGCTGAGAGATTGGTGACGTCAGCGTGCTGTGAGACGCAACTGTTAGACTTAGCTGACCGGCACTGGGGAGAGGAGAAAAAGTGTATAGATTAGCTTCAAAAGGATTTGTAGAACGGTGGCGGTAAGTTCTCTGTTTGCTCTGTATGTTAGGATTGTTTGATCCCGGTATTATTTGGAATATATTCAGATAGACTTAGGAGTTGGATAAGAATTCAGATGAAACTCTTTCACCATACAATTTGCAATTATCAAGCAATTGGCAAAGTGCTTGAGTCCCTCCTTAAATAGGAGTTCCGGTCTGAGACTGAGTATTTCTTAAAGGGACATCATTTACCACATATGATCTTTTAAAGGGAGTAGTAATATGACATTAGGATTTATTTTACAGGTAATTTTGTATTTCTTTTAGCTAGGTAGTTATTAAATAGTTAATAACTATTTAATAACTATTCTAACTAGCTAAAATAAATGCAAAGTTACCTGTAAAATAAATATAAATCCTAAAATAGCTACAATGTAATTATTAATTACAATGTAGCTATCTTAGGGTTTATTTTATAGGTAAGTATTTAGTTTTAAATAGGAATAATTTATTTAATGATAGTGTAGTGATAGGTGTAATTGTAACTTACGTTAGTTTTTATTTTACAGGTAAATTTATCTTTATTTTAACTAGGTAGCTATTAAATAGTTAATAACTATTTAATAGCTATTGTACCTAGTTAAAATAAATTGAAAGTTGCCTGTAAAATAAAAATAAATCCTAAGATAGCTACAATATAATTATTATTTATATTGTAGCTATATATATATTTATTTTAAAAGTAAGTATTTAGTTTTAAATAGGATTAATTTAGTTAATAAGAGTTATAATATTTAGATGTATTTAATTAATATTTAAGTTAGGGGGGTGTTAGGGTTAGGGTTAGACTTAATAAGTTAGGGGGGTGTTAGGGTTAGGGTTAGACTTAGGTTTAGGGGTTAATAATTTTATTATAGTGGCGGCGGTGTAGAGGGGGCAGGATAGGGGTTAATACATTTATTATAGGTTGCGGTGGTATAGGGGGGCAGGATAGGGGTTAATAAATTTATTATAGGTTGCGGCGGTATAGGGGGGGCATGATAGGGATTAATAAATTTATTATAGGTGACGACGGTGTAGGGGGGGGCAGATTAGGGGTTAATAAGTTTAATATAGGTGGCGGCGGGGTCCGGGAGCCGCGGTTTAGGGTTTAAACAATTTATTTAGTTGCGGCGGGGTCCAGGATCGGCAGGATAGGGGTTAATAAATTTATTATAGGTGGCGGCTGTATAGGGGGGGCAGGATAGGGGTTACTAGGTATAATGTAGGTGGCGGTGGGCTCTGGGAGCGGCGGTTTAGGGGTTAATACATTTATTATAGTTGCGGCGGTGTCCGGGAGTGGCGGTTTAGGGGTTAATAGCTTTATTTAGTTGCGGGGGGCTCCGGGGGTGCCGGTATAGGGGGTAGAACAGTGTAGTTTAGTGTGGGTGCTTAGTGACAGCTTGTCAATAAAGCTGTCAAAAAGCCGAAGAGCAGCGAGATCGGATGAGTGATAACTTTGGAGAGCGTATTCAGGTCCGCGGCGGCGATGGTAGGCAAGCTTAGGCGGGCGTATTGGGGCCGGCGATGGCAGGTAAGAAGACACGTTGATAACTAGAGGCCCTTATGTATCATTGCGTATGCGCAATTTAAGGATTCTATCTTCAATGCCCATGCGATTGTCAATACTGCAGGGCTCCAATGCGCATGCGTCTACCTCAATTCGCAACATAGTAATGAATTGTATTCATTCATTACTATTCTATTTGCTAACGAAAGAAGAAGCAAAGAAGCAGCAGCGTTTTGGAACCTGAAGAATCGGACATCAGTTTATGTGCATTAAGGTGTGAATGATGTGCGCATGCGCGAATCGGCCACGAGCTTTGTGATTTATAATATGCAGATTAGATGGGACGCATGTGCAGATGGGCCAATATGAAGATGGCGTAGTGTCACGGCCGCCTAACGGCCAGGATTTCAATTGGCACAGAGAAATATGTAATAAGGAAGTAGGAAAATGATAGAAAAATGGGTTGTTATTACCGAATACAATATTGGGATTTTAAAACAGGTAAAACTTAGTTTTGAAAAAATTGTATGAAATTTGATGAATGAAAGTCCTAATGAATTGAAACCTTACACTTAATTATGTTGAGCAAACGTTTAAACTTTACCTTCACTTTAACTATTTCTGCACTTTAACTGTAACATATATAATAGGAATATTTAGTCTTGGTGCTACAACTACTACAATTATTAGTTAAAAGGACAGTCTACGCCAACATTTTTAGGCCTAGATTTAGAGTTCGGCGGTAGCCGTCAAAACCAGCGTTAGAGGCTCCTAACGCTGGTTTTGGGCGCCCGCTGGTATTTGGAGTCAGTCAGGAAAGGGTCTAACGCTCACTTTTCAGCCGCGACTTTTCCATACCGCAGATCCCCCTACGCCATTTGCGTAGCCTATCTTTTCAATGGGATCTTTCTAACGCTGGTATTTAGAGTCGTTTCTGCAGTGAGCGTTAGAGCTCTAACGACAAGATTCCAGCCGCCTGAAAATAGCAGGAGTTAAGAGCTTTCTGGCTAACGCCGGTTTATAAAGCTCTTAACTACTGTACCCTAAAGTACACTAACACCCATAAACTACCTATGTACCCCTAAACCGAGGTCCCCCCACATCGCCGCCACTCGATTAAAATTTTTAACCCCTAATCTGCCGACCGCCACCTACGTTATACTTATGTACCCCTAATCTGCTGCCCCTAACACCGCCGACCCCTGTATTATATCTATTAACCCCTAACTTGCCCCCCACAACGTCGCCGCAAGCTACTTAAAATAATTAACCCCTAATCTTCCGACCGCAAATCGCCGCCACCTACGTTATCCCTATGTACCCCTAATCTGCTACCCCTAACATCGCCGACCCCTATGTTATATTTATTAACCCCTAATCTGCCCCCCACAACGTCGCCGACACCTACCTACACTTATTAACCCCTAATCTGCCGAGCGGACCTGAGCGCTACTATAATAAAGTTATTAACCCCTAATCCGCCTCACTAACCCTATCATAAATAGTATTAACCCCTAATCTGCCCTCCCTAACATCGCCGACACCTAACTTCAATTATTAACCCCTAATCTGCCGACCGGAGCTCACCGCTATTCTAATAAATGTATTAACCCCTAAAGCTAAGTCTAACCCTAACACTAACACCCCCCTAAGTTAAATATAATTTTTATCTAACGAAATAAATTAACTCTTATTAAATAAATAATTCCTATTTAAAGCTAAATACTTACCTGTAAAATACATCCTAATATAGCTACAATATAAATTATAATTATATTATAGCTATTTTAGGATTAATATTTATTTTACAGGCAACTTTGTAATTATTTTAACCAGGTACAATAGCTATTAAATAGTTAAGAACTATTTAATAGTTACCTAGTTAAAATAATTACAAATTTACCTGTAAAATAAATCCTAACCTAAGATATAATTAAACCTAACACTACCCTATCAATAAAATAATTAAATAAACTACCTACAATTACCTACAATTAACCTAACACTACACTATCAATAAATTAATTAAACACAATTGCTACAAATAAATAACATTAAATAAACTATCTAAAGTACAAAAAATAAAAAAGAACTAAGTTACAGAAAATAATAAAATATTTACAAACATAAGAAAAATATTACAACAATTTTAAACTAATTACACCTACTCTAAGCCCCCTAATAAAATAACAAAGCCCCCCAAAATAAAAAATTCCCTACCCTATTCTAAAATACAAATATTACAAGCTCTTTTACCTTACCAGCCCTGAACAGGGCCCTTTGCGGGGCATGCCCCAAGAATTTCAGCTCTTTTGCCTGTAAAAAAAAACATACAATACCCCCCCCCCAACATTTACAACCCACCACCCACATACCCCTAATCTAACCCAAACCCCCCTTAAATAAACCTAACACTACCCCCCTGATGATCTTCCTACCTTGTCTTCACCATGCCAGGTTCACCGATCCGTCCTGGCTCCAAGATCTTCATCCACCCCAAGCGGGGGCTAGACATCCACTGAAGAAGTCCAGAAGAGGGTCCAAAGTCTTCCTCCTATCCGGCAAGAAGAGGACATCCGGACCGGCAAACATCTTCTCCAAGCGGCATCTTCTATCTTCTTCCATCCGATGACGACCGGCTCCATCTTGAAGACGTCCAGCGCGGATCCATCCTCTTCTTCCGACGACTAGACGACGAATGACGGTTCCTTTAAGGGACGTCATCCAAGATGGCGTCCCTCGAATTCCGATTGGCTGATAGGATTCTATCAGCCAATCGGAATTAAGGTAGGAATTTTCTGATTGGCTGATGGAATCAGCCAATCAGAATATAGTTCAATCCGATTGGCTGATCCAATCAGCCAATCAGATTGAGCTCGCATTCTATTGGCTGATCGGAACAGCCAATAGAATGCGAGCTCAATCTGATTGGCTGATTGGATCAGCCAATCGGATTGAACTTGATTCTGATTGGCTGATTCCATCAGCCAATCAGAAAATTCCTACCTTAATTCCGATTGGCTGATAGAATCCTATCAGCCAATCGGAATTCGAGGGACGCCATCTTGGATGACGTCCCTTAAAGGAACCGTCATTCGTCGTCTAGTCGTCGGAAGAAGAGGATGGATCCGCGCTGGACGTCTTCAAGATGGAGCCGGTCGTCTTCGGATGGAAGAAGATAGAAGATGCCGCTTGGAGAAGATGTTTGCCGGTCCGGATGTCCTCTTCTTGCCGGATAGGAGGAAGACTTTGGACCCTCTTCTGGACTTATTCAGTGGATGTCTAGCCCCCGCTTGGGGTGGATGAAGATCTTGGAGCCAGGACGGATCGGTGAACCTGGCATGGTGAAGACAAGGTAGGAAGATCATCAGGGGGGTAGTGTTAGGTTTATTTAAGGGGGGTTTGGGTTAGATTAGGGGTATGTGGGTGGTGGGTTGTAAATGTTGGGGGGGGGGTATTGTATGTTTTTTTTTACAGGCAAAAGAGCTGAAATTCTTGGGGCATGCCCCGCAAAGGGCCCTGTTCAGGGCTGGTAAGGTAAAAGAGCTTGTAATATTTGTATTTTAGAATAGGGTAGGGAATTTTTTATTTTGGGGGGCTTTGTTATTTTATTAGGGGGCTTAGAGTAGGTGTAATTAGTTTAAAATTGTTGTAATATTTTTCTTATGTTTGTAAATATTTTATTATTTTCTGTAACTTAGTTCTTTTTTATTTTTTGTACTTTAGATAGTTTATTTAATTTTATTTATTTGTAGCAATTGTGTTTAATTAATTTATTGATAGTGTAGTGTTAGGTTAATTGTAGGTAATTGTAGGTAGTTTATTTAATTATTTTATTGATAGGGTAGTGTTAGGTTTAATTATATCTTAGGTTAGGATTTATTTTACAGGTAAATTTGTAATTATTTTAACTAGGTAACTATTAAATAGTTCTTAACTATTTAATAGCTATTGTACCTGGTTAAAATAATTACAAAGTTGCCTGTAAAATAAATATTAATCCTAAAATAGCTATAATATAATTATAATTTATATTGTAGCTATATTAGGATGTATTTTACAGGTAAGTATTTAGCTTTAAATAGGAATTATTTATTTAATAAGAGTTAATTTATTTCGTTAGATAAAAATTATATTTAACTTAGGGGGGTGTTAGTGTTAGGGTTAGACTTAGCTTTAGGGGTTAATACATTTATTAGAATAGCGGTGAGCTCCGGTCGGAAGATTAGGGGTTAATAATTGAAGGTAGGTGTCGGCGATGTTAGGGAGGGCAGATTAGGGGTTAATACTATTTATGATAGGGTTAGTGAGGCGGATTAGGGGTTAATAACTTTATTATAGTAGCGCTCAGGTCCGCTCGGCAGATTAGGGGTTAATAAGTGTAGGTAGGTGTCGGCGACGTTGTGGGGGGCAGATTAGGGGTTAATAAATATAACATAGGGGTCGGCGATGTTAGGGGTAGCAGATTAGGGGTACATAGGGATAACGTAGGTGGCGGCGATTTGCGGTCGGAAGATTAGGGGTTAATTATTTTAAGTAGCTTGCGGCGACGTTGTGGGGGGCAAGTTAGGGGTTAATAGATATAATACAGGGGTCGGCGGTGTTAGGGGCAGCAGATTAGGGGTACATAGGGATAACGTAGGTGGCGGCGGTTTACGGAGCGGCAGATTAGGGGTTAAAAGTGTAATGCAGGGGTCAGCGATAGCGGGGGCGGCAGATTAGGGGTTAATAAGTGTAAGGTTAGGGGTGTTTAGACTCGGGGTACATGTTAGGGTGTTAGGTGCAGACGTAGGAAGTGTTTCCCCATAGGAAACAATGGGGCTGCGTTAGGAGCTGAACGCTGCTTTTTTGCAGGTGTTAGGTTTTTTTTCAGCTCAAACAGTCCCATTGTTTCCTATGGGAGAATCGTGCACGAGCACGTTTTTGATGCCGGCCGCGTCCGTAAGCAACTCTGGTATCGAGAGTTGCATTTGCGGTAAAAATGCTCTACGCTCCTTTTTTGGAGCCTAACGCAGCATTTGTTTGAACTCTCGATACCAGAGTTAAATTTATGGTGCGGCCAGAAAAAAGCCCGCGGAGCGTTAACAGCCCTTTTACCGCCGAACTCTAAATCTAGGCCTTATTGTTTAAAAAGATAATCCCTTTATTACCCATTCCCCAAATCTGCATAATCGACACTGTTATATTATTATACTTTTTACCTCTGTGATTACATTGTATTGAAGCCTTTGCAGTCAGCTCCCCTTACCTCAGGGTTATTTACAGACTTGTATTTTAGCCAATTAGTTGTAACTCATGAACAACTCCACGGGAGTATGCACAATGTTATATATATGTCACTCATGAACTAGCCCTGTCTGGCTGTGAAAAGCTCTAACAAATATATAAGATAAGAGTGGTAAAGAGGCTTAGATGCTATTTAGATGGTATTTGGACTGTGTCGGATCCACTAGTAACATTTTTTCCGAAGGTGGCTAATGTTTTAAACTGAAATGGTATTGATTTTGAATAACAGAGGCTGAGGAGACGTCCTCCTCTCTTATGATTTTTATTGTTTTAATGCTATTAGTCTATTGTGCTTATTTTTATTATATGCTTTTTTAGTGTATGCATTAACAGATATTTTGATCTTATATTAAATCACATCATATTTTTACTTATATCAAGTATTTTATTGGTAATCATTTTAACTTAGTTGTTTCACAACCCTAGCTATCCTGTATTTTAATATAGGCTAAGCGCTGTTTATCCCCTTTTTTCTTGCTTAGATGCAGGCAGAAATGTTGGTTGCGCAAAGCTGGGGAATGGGTAGTAAAGGCGTTATCTATCTTTATAAGCAATAACTATTTTGGTGTAGACCGTCCCTTTAACATCTGTGTTTTTTCCACTGCACCAGAGAGGCTGTAATGTAATAAGCAAGAACCAGAATTGTGACCCTACAACATGCTATAATAAAGAGATAGAAAAGTGCAAGAGCTAATTTGTATCTGTGCCCAATTACTCACACCAAAACATTTCAAAGTATACATCCCGAGATTGCAAAAAAATACATTCAGAGGCACTAAGGCCATTTGCATCTTAGTGTAAATATTTTTTTAAATGAAATTATTGACATATTCATTTTATTATTTTTAAAATGTTATTATATACAATGCAGTGGATATGCCCTTTTATTATTACCTGTCCAACATCTTGGCAATGAAAATGTCAGTCTTTTTCAAAATGCAAATTACTGTATTGGGTATAGCAGCGTCAAAGGCCTCATTTTCTCTTTAAAGAAGCAAACACCACAAAAAATCACATGCCTCTGTAAATAACAGGTTATTGCCATAGGAACTGCAATAAAATATATGCTTGGTGCCTTTTTTGGTTCTTTGAGCACTAAAAAAATCCTAGTACCCCATATACACACTAAGGGCCAGATAACAAGTGGCACTCTATCACTTTCGCTCATGTGCACTGGAAATAAACTTTTAATGCGCGGGTTAGTGTGTGTATTGCAAGTTGAAAGTAAACTGTTTGCACTGCTCTAACTTCTCTTTGACTTCAATGGAGAGCAATATTTAAAAAACAAAAAAAAAACACTTATTGCTTGCAAGCTAACCTGACACATGAATATATACAGGTATAAATATAATTTTATATATATATTGAAAAAGAAAAAGAAAATTTCTTCTATGTGAAGAATATTGGAATGTAAAATATTTACACAGTACACACATCATAAAACATTGAATAAAAAATATTTTTAAAGTTTTAAGGTATTTGAGTAGAAAGGGCTCCAAAGTGTGTGTATATATATATATATATATATATACTGTGTATATGTGTATGTATATATATATATATATATATATGTGTGTGTGTTTGTATGTGTATATATGTATGTATATACATATATAAAAACAAAAATATACCTATATGTACACACACACATAAATATATATACAAATATTTAGACACACACATATATATATATATATATATATATATATATATATATATATATATATATATATATAGCCATTCAAACATCCTATCATATACCATATACCTTTTAACCCTTTCAAAACTGTTTTAATAATATTTATATAAATCATTTTTATCAGATAGTGTACATATGAGTGTATTTTAATATATTCATGTTGTGTTTGGTACACGTTTTTTATTAACTCTTATTTTTACGCTAGGTCTCCACTTGCGCAAACCGGACACGCACTAAAAGTATTTGTGCTCGAGCGAACACATTTACTTTCAACTTGTAATATACGCACAAGTTAGCCCCTTGTAATCAGGCCCTAAATGGAAAAGAAAAAAAATGTCTCTCTTTCAAAGGAGGGGGTCACATAGAGCATGTAATTTATAAACAACTTTTTACTTGTTATCTAATTTGCTTCTTTCTCTCTGTATCCATTGTTGAAAAGCATACTTAGGTAGGCTCAAGAGTAATTATGCACTACTGGGAGCTAGCTGCTCATTGATGACTGCACATATAAACCTCTTGTCACCAGATGTGATCAGCTAGCTCCCAGTAGTGCACTCCTACTCCTTCAACAAAACACATGAAGAGAACGATACAAATTTGATAATAGAAATACATTGAAAAGTTGTTTAAGTTCTATCAAAATTATAAAAGAGAAATTTTGGGTTTTATGTCCCTTTAATAACACTTGTTCATAGCATATCATAACTGGAAATAATGTTGTCACCTGTGACAACTGCCCGCTTTAACAACACTTACAGTAAGTAGTTTGAATACACTATAATAGAAAGATCATTTTTTTCAATACAAGATGTACAGGCTGTACGACCCTCTTCCAGGCATATGTTCAGTGTATTCGCACAGCTTTTCAATTAGAACTTCATTAATCTGAGTGAAACCCTAATGAGCCTTGTAATGTTTTGTTGTTTACTTTTTGATGCTCCTTTTAATTACAGTTATCAGTGCATAAATCTTTCCCTGCATTATGTACAACAAAGAAACATTGTAACTGATCCTTTTTTATGTATAATTACTATCAACAGAAGGACAGATACAATCAGCCAAGATGCTGGTATTTCTTATGCAAGCTGTTTGCTTTGAAACAGTAGAATACACAAATCAGACATAGAGAAAAGAAAGGTGATTACAATCTATGTTCTATTAGACAAGCAAGAATCAAATCATGTTAAAGAAAAAAATCCATGTATTTGCCTAAAGATGTAGTGCACTATTTCCAGTGTAGTTAAGGATTATTCTGTGCTTAAATGGCTTTTCTGGTGAAGAAAACACTACAAGAGACGTTACGCTTGCATAAAAATGTAGCTTCATGCCTGAGAAGCCTTGTCTAGCTTTGTTTTTTCAAATAAGTGTATGTTTGTTTGTTTTGTAACTGATATTAATATTGCACCAGTACCCAAGCTACCAATTACACACACATACATACATGTATATGGAGAATGACTGTGCTTTAGCTCTTTGCACATGGACAGCAAAAGAAAGGGAGTGGGGAGATATATTCTAACAATATAAAAGGTTTGTTTTGCTAAAACACATACCTATAAATAATAAAATCAGAAAAAGTGATAATTTTTTAGTGGTCTAACACAGCTTAATTAATTATAATGCATTTTTTTGAATTATACAGTGTGTGTGTGTGTGTATATATATATATATATATATATATATACCATCTCTACTGGATTTTGCGGCGCTATACAAATACATGATAATAAATATTACCAGCTCTATTGAATTTTGCGGCGCTATACAAATAAATGATAATATATATATATATATATATATATATATATATATATATGTTTCTTTGGTTTTACTGTTTATAGGTGTGTGTTTGAGTAAAATGAACATTTTTGTTTTATTCTATAACTACTGATAACATTTCCCCCAAGTTCCAAATAAAAATATTTTATTACATTTAGAGCATTTATTTGCAGAAAATGGCAACTGGTAAAAATAACAAATGCAGTGTTTTAAGAATAATATGTTTTTTATATTTTTAAACAACACAATAATTATGTTTTAACTTTGGAAAAGTTCAGAAATCAATTTTTGGTGGAATAACCCTTATCTTTTTAATCACAGCTTTCATGCGTCATGTGTCTTGGCATGTTCTCCACCAGACTTTCACTCTGCTGTTGGGTGACTTTAAGCCATTCCTGACGCAAAAATGCAAGCAGTTCAACTTTGTTTGATTGCTTGTGACTATCCATCTTCCAAATTTCACTTTGGGTGCAAGACACTGTGGCTTGTAGGCCTCTTTAGGTCTCCGTCTAACCATTAGACAACCAGGTGTTGGGAAAAGCTGAAAATTGGACTTATCAGAGAAGATGACCTCACTCCATTCCTCTACGGTCTAATCCTTATAGTCTTTTGCAAACCTCAGCCTGGCTCTTCTTTTTTCTCTGATGAAGGGCTTTTTTTCTAGCTTTTAATGACTTCAGCACTGCCCCTAGGAGCCTGTTTCGAACTTTCTTCACTGTGCACTTCACCCCAACTGCCATATTCTTTTTCTTTTCTTTTTTGCAATATTCTTTTTGTTGATCACTTGATGTCATCCTACGGTTGTTGAGTAACATTCAGCTGATTTGGCGATCATTCTAGGCAGTGGAAAGTCGTTTTTGCCCTCTGCCGGTCTGTAGCTTTATTGTCCCCAATGTCTGCTGTTTGATCTTGTTCTTATAAATCGCCATCTTTGAAATCTTAAGGATGGAAGAAACCTGACACTCACTGTATCCTTCTGCCAGTAAAGTCAGAATTGAACCCTTCTTTTCCTCATTCAACACTTTACTTTTCAACTCTTTTTGGCATGGTCAATAGTTATTCTTTTATTCCAATTACTTTTGAGGTACTACTAGCACTGGTTTTGCCATTCAACTTTCATACGTTTATAATTAAATAAATTATAAATACATCAAACATTGTAAATAATGTTGTCCTTTGCTTTTATCAAACTTACTGAGCAGAATTTGTCAATCAAACATCAATGAGTACCGGCACCTTTTTTTGAGTACCGGCAACATTTCTTTTGCAAAAAAAGTACTGTGTATATATGTGTATATATATATATATATATATATATATATATATATATATATATATATATATATATAAACAACTTTAGTGATAGAAAAAAAGATTGCATATAAAGTACCACTCTTAGAAGATAATTAACACAATAATTAAGTGTCCTTCAAATTAGAAACTTTTTTTTACAAACCACCAAGATATGTGATCATTAAGGCCCCCCTGTTAGACCAATAATAGCTGGGATTGAAAGCCCTACAGAACACATTGATAATTATGTAAATACAGTTTTGAGACATTTTCTAATCCAACTTCTAACATATGTCAGGAATACATTAGATGTGCTTCAATGACTAGATAGTGTGTCAGGTATGCAGACTCTTTAGTTCCTGGAAGGAAGAGATAAGTGACAATGATTGCTGAATCCAACTGTAGGTTTGATGCTTAATAAAAAGACAAAGTAAGACTCTAATGATAAAATGATTTGTATTGTGGAAAGGTTAATGCTTCAGGATTCGCAGCTGTCAATGATATAAGAAATCATGATATGAAGCAGAAACTCTAACCTTACTATGAGAATATGGTATGTATATCTATTGCCATAGGGTCGCAACAGGTTATGACAGAAATACAGGACATATGACACCAGAATGTGAGGAGTTAATATGGTTAAGCAGGAGGCAAACGTACAAGTAAGTATTGGTATTAGATTAACAAAATATCCTTTAGTCCTCAAATGCCTTTCATGTGATAGGAGGGTTTGTGGTAAGAATTTAGGAAGTTTAATCTTGCTTTGTATGCTGGAAGAGAGGACACCATGAAAAGGTGTTGCTGCGATGGAGGCTGAGATACGACTGAAGCTTCAGCGTGTGACGTCACCGCTCGTGTCGGAACTGATCTCCGGAAACTGCAGGCTAAGTCAGCTGTGTTACGGCTCTCAGGAGGAAGGTAATGTGAACGCTGGAAAATGCTGGAGGCTGCTTATGGATGGTAGTGCATAAGTACTAATCCTAGAGCGTAGTAAAAGTAAGCACACAGGAGCAGCAGGTTTGTGAAAAATAAAGGTGATCTTCAGATCAAAAGCTAACGTAATATAGCTTGAAATCTCTCCTTAGGTATAAGTGTTCAAAACACTTTTGGGAGGAAAAGAAATTGCCAAGCACTGAATGATTTGTGGGAGGTAATTTTATACAGGTGAGATGGAAGTAGCACACCTCCTAATTAAAGGGAAAGATACATGTATGTGGAATGCTGAATATGACAGAACTCCCCCCCCCCCCCCAAGGATCCACTCAGGGGATCAAGGCCTAGGTCTGTCGGGATGTCCGCGATGGAACTGCGAGACCAGGCGTGGAGCAGATAGATTAGCAGCAGGCTCCCAGGAATCGTCTTCCATTGGGTAACCCTTCTAGTGGACGAGATACTGCAGGTTGCCACGGAATCTCCTAGAATCAATGATGGAACCAACTTCGTACTCCTCAAGATCCTGATGAGCAAGGGTCTCCAGAGATGGAACAAGAGGGTCACGGGTTGGAAGATAGGGTTTAAGAAGGGATACGTGGAAGGTTGGATGTATCTTGAAACTGTCAGGAAGTGAAAGCATGACAGCATTGCGGTTGACAACAGCCTTGACAGTGTAAGGACCTATAAACAAGGAAGAGAGTTTACGTGAGGGATAAGGCAACTGAAGGTTTCGAGTGGATAACCATACCTTATCCCCTATTGCATAGTCAGGAGAAGGAGATCGCTTATGATCATAATAGGTTTTATGATTTTCCTTGGTCTGGTGAATATTTTTTTTTTTTTTTTTTTTTAATCTCTTTATTGATTGCCGACAAAAAAAGAAATACAAGCTAACAGTTCTACAAAATAAACAATATATGCCAATAATTTTCCTTATTATTATTTGCATTATCCATCCAACTCAAATATTTTACACAATGCTAGACAGTAGAATCTGAAAATCAGCATATAAAAATCTTTTATCGGCATTTTCATTTTTATAACTGACTTCATATGGCACTGGGCCATGTGAGGTCGGGGGAAAAAAGAAAAAGGAAAGAAAAAGAACCACAAAAAAAAAAGAGAATAGGAATTGAGGAATTACAAAATTATAATATATTATTTTCATATTTTAAACCTCCTACCTTCTATGTTTATATCTCAACAGGATTCATAATCCAATCATACGGAAAAAATTCTAATACTACCATCTCGATGAAACTAACGGAAGATAGAAAAGGCGCTAATATCTGTTTTTGAATAGCTAAAGGATATGTCTTTATAATGGAATACCATCCATATAAAAATGTCTTAATTCTTTCCTCTGACAGGGTCTGAAGATGGTAGGATTCAAAAACGATCTGCTCTTGTATCATCTGAATAACTATTGAGAGGGGAGGAGCTCTTCTTGCTTTCCAGCATTTTAATATACACTGTCTTACAACTAATATTATAATATTTAAAGAATACACCCAGGAATGATCTTGATTTGTAGAGGCCTTAAATAATAATACGATATCCTGGAATGTGAAGGAAATAGATGAATTATGGACGGTATTGAACCAGTATATAATTTTTAGCCACAATTGACTTATTTTAGGACAGGCCCAAAACATATGAAACATGTCAGCATTTTGGTAATGACATCTTGGACAATCTGCAGATCTATTCTGATAGAATCTAGCGAGCTTAACTGGGTGTAGATAGAAGTAATTTATGAGTTTCATGTGCGTTTCTTTCCAACTTGAAGGGATTAAACACCTATCTAAACTATTAAAACTCTGAGAAATTCCATCCTGATCTATATTTGGAATTAACGGTATCCAAAAATTACAAGTTTTATCTAAAAGGCTTTGAGATTGTTTTGACAGCATGATGTCGTACATCAATGAAATTGATGTTGTGCCCGCTATAAATCTTTGTAGGAGGATCCTGACATCAGACCACGCAACAGGTAAGGGGAACGACCATTTTTGTGTCGAGATAAAATGTTGGATCTGAAAAAATGCAAATAAATCAGATCTGGGTAAATTAAATAAAGCAAACAGAATTTCCCCTTGTAGTACTAACCCATCCGGACCCACTATTTGAGATATCCGATTTAATCCTTTTTCTGCCCATAACTTAAAAGACCTCTGATTAATGCCAGGAGAAAAAAGTGGATTACCCTGAATAGGATGGAATTCCGAACAAGTAAAATCTAACTCTAATATTTTACAAAATGTATGCCAAGCGAGAACTATATTTTTAAATGTGATCATTGTAGAAACATTAAGAGGTAGCTGTCTAGGGTTACAATGTATTATAGCTTCCAAAGCAAAAGGATATATCAAAACGGATTCTTCTTCAAAAGTAGAATAAATATTTGTTCTGGCCAGCCAATCAATTGCAATCTTTAATAGTGCAGCAATATTATATAATCTAATATCTGGAAGTGATAACCCGGCAGCCCCTGATTTTTGTGTTAATCTCGCTAAAGAAATACGGGGTTTTTTATTCACCCATATAAATTTCGAGAAGTAAGAACATAATTTTCTTAAATCGCTATTACGTAAAAGTAATGGTAAATTTTGTAATGGGTAAAGCAATCGAGGAAAAACAACGGTTTTAATCAAATTGACTCTAGCCGTTAAAGATAGAGGGAAAGAGGTCCATAGTTGCAAGTCGACTTTAATCTTTTGAAATAGAGAGATGTAGTTGTCAAGATACCAGTGTTTTGGATTTTTATGTAATACAAGCCCCAGATACTTAATAGTCTCAACCTCCTTAAAAGCTTCAATAGAAAATCTATAAGGTGATTTGCCCATGATCATCAATTCACTTTTTGCGTTGTTTACTCTATACCCTGAGAATGAACTAAACTCTTCTAGCAACTGGGTCAAAATTGGAATAGATTGCTGCAAATTCCCTAAAAAAAGTAAAATATCATCCGCATATAGTAGTATATTTAAATGAGACGACCCTAGTGAAATCCCAGTTAAATACTTTCTTACCTGGATCGCAAATGGTTCTAACGATATGTTGAATAATAGGGGTGATAATGGGCATCCCTGCCGTGTACCACGCTGAAGTAGAATTCTAGGAGAAATAATACCATTTACTATTAAATGAGATATAGGTTTTGAATATATTCTATGAATACATTGCGCAAAATTGCCTTTAATACCAAATTTTCCTAGTGATGTTAATAGATGTTCCCACACTATGGAGTCGAACGCTTTAACTGCATCTAATGTTAAAACTGCCATATCGTATCTTCTGTTTGGCTGCTCATGATTCCATGCATAGTCCAGAAAAGTTGTTAATTTGCGTATGTTCTTGCTTGAATTTCTATTAGTCATGAACCCGGTTTGATCTGGATGAATGAGTTTTTGTAAACAGAGAGCAAATCTGTTAGCTAAAATAGCAGTTAGAATCTTATAATCAGAATTTAAGACCGATATCGGTCTATAAGAAGCTGGGTCATCTGCGTCTTTATCTTTTTTCAATATAAGGGTAATATTAGCCATTGAAAAATAAACTGAAATCGGCGTACTTTCTGTATAATATTTATTGAAAAGCATCTCTAAGATGGGTACTAGTTCTTCCTTTAAACACTTGTAGAACTCAGATGGAAATCCATCTGGGCCGGCCGCTTTATTGTTTTTCAGTTTATCAATGGCATCACCAATTTCTTCTCTGGTTATAGGTTCATTTAACAAATTTACCTCTTCAGCTGAAATAACTGGAGTCACTATTTTTGACCAGAATATTTCTTGATTGTCAGTATTTATTTCTACTGTAGAATATAAATTTTGATAATAGAAGGCAAGAATTTCGCATATTTTCCCTGTTTCAAAATATCTAGTCTCATTATTTTTAATAACAGATATAAAGTTTTTATTCTTTCTACATTTAGTAAGACTAGCTAAATATTTAGCTGACCTTCCATGGATTCCCCTATAATATCGATTTAATCTAATTTCCTCCATTAGTATTTTTTGTTTTAAATATAGATCTCGTTCCTTTCTGATAGCGATATAACTATCCCAGTTTTGCTGTGAGGGGTTCTGCTGAACCTTTATATACATCTTCTGTACACTTGTTGCCAACGCAACATCTCTAGCTTTGATTTTTTTCGCACGAATATTTAAGTACCCAACAATCTCTCCCCTCAACACAGCTTTAGCTGCTTCCCAGAAAATTTCAATTTTGTTTTTGTAATCTGCATTATTCCTTTCATATTCTTGCCATTTTATTTGTAACCATGATCGGAACCTAGGTTCCGAACATAGAGAACGAGGGAAAAAAAATACAGCATTCTGAAAGTTACCCTTATTCGTCAAAAAGAATGTTAATGAGATTATTGCATGGTCTGATATCAGGATCTCTCCAATATCAGGCTTTACTTGCCATATAGAAAGTGATTCAGACACTAAAAATAGATCAATCCTAGAAAATGTTCTATGTGCTTGAGATTCACACATATATCTAAGACTATCCGGATTTTGGATTCGCCAAATATCCGTCAATTTTAATTTATTACAAAATTTCTTAAAATATTTTGAACTGTATCTATTACTAACTATATTCCTTTGTGAGAACCGGTCTAGAGATATATCTAATGTCATGTTAAAATCTCCACATATAACTAAATTTTGTTTTTTGTATGGAAATACTTTATTCTGAACTTTTTCCCAAAATTCCATTGATAATCTGTTCGGTGCATATATATTACAAATTATAAAATTTATATTTTTAACTACTATTTGAAGTAGGATATATCTAGCTTGACTATCAATCTCCATCTTTGTTATTTTATAGTCTAATTTTTTATGTAATAATATTACCACTCCACATTTTTTATTTAGGCCCTTAGTAGAGATTACTTCACCAACCCATTTGATCTTTAATTTAGCTGCTTCTATCTCATTTAAATGGGTTTCCTGAAGGAAGACTAAATCGGGCTGCATCTTACCCAAAGTTTTGATTACTAACTTACGTTTTGCTGGAGATGATATCCCCCCCACATTCCAGGACAACATCTTGATACTACCTGTCATTGTTTGTTAACCAACAATCTTTCCCTGTTTTGTTTTCGGAAAGAGGGGGAAAGAAAAAAAAAAAAATTAAAAGAAGAAAAAATAAATAAAATCAGGACCAAACGATAATTGATCCAGAAAGGAACCATCATTCTACACATCAGACTCAATAATCTACTACTTGCAGCATATTCTATGCATTTCGTTTTTATCCCACAGTTTTTACGAATTCATTGACCTCTGTTACCCCATTAAATACTTGTCTACTGCCTTTATTTTCTATTACAATTCTAGCCGGGTACATCAGCCATGCATTTATACCTTTGTTTATCAACTTAGTGCAGTATGGGGCCATGGCTTTCCTTCTAGCAGAAGTTTTGTTGGAGAAATCCTGGAACAACAAAATCTTGTTGTTGCCGAATATCACCGGCTCATTTTTCCTTTTCTTGAAAAGATTCAATAGTTCTATTTTATTCTGAAACTTCAAGAGTCTGAGGATAATCATTCTCGGTCTAACTGACCCATTGTCCACATTCCCTCTGGAGCCCGTTCTATGCACCATCTCCACTATCAACGGTAATAAATGTGCTGGCATTCCCAGGACCTGTGGCAAGGTCATAGAAGCGAATGTCATAAGATCCTCAAACTCCGGAAGCTCCGGAAGACCAATAACTCTAATGTTATTGCGCCTGGAGCGATCCTCCAGATCCTCCAGGCGCAATTGCATGTTGTTCAATTTATCCTCTTGTTTTTTTAAAGATCCTTGCTGAGTATTAATCTGATCCTCTAATACCGAGATCCTTTCTTCAGCCTCAACTAATCTAATTGAAAAATGCTTAATTTCTGAAGTGAGTGTCACAATATCAGTAGAAATCACTCCTAGCTCTTTCTTGATAGTGTCAAATTGGGGTGAGAAGATAGCCGATAATTGACCAATTAAGGCCTGAGTATCTATAACTAAGGGAGCAGTATCCGATATAACCTCTGCACCAATGTCTGCCGTCTTAGTTTTTTTATCTTTGGATTTTGCTGGCATTTTTGGGGAACTAGTACTTGTTTGAGAAATAAATTTTTCCATTGATGAAATAAGAAATAGTGAGAAAAAATACCAAAAAATGTGAACACTCTTAAATCGGTGAAAAAAACTAAAACATAAATGTTTATGTGAAGTGAAAAAAAGGAAAAAAAAATTATCCCTAAACTTGTGAGATTAGTGTATGCTAGAACACTTAGATATGTGGATAGAAAACTATTTCTCCAACATAGGTGTGTCCGGTCCACTGCGTCATCCTTACTTGTGGGATATTCTCTTCCCCAACAGGAAATGGCAAAGAGCCCAGCAAAGCTGGTCACATGATCCCTCCTAGGCTCCGCCTACCCCAGTCATTCTCTTTGCCGTTGCACAGGCAACATCTCCACGGAGATGGTTAAGAGTTTTTTGGTGTTTAAATGTAGTTTTTATCCTTCAATCAAGTGTTTGTTATTTTAAAATAGTGCTGGTATGTACTATTTACTCTGAAACAGAAAAGAGATGAAGATTTCTGTTTGTAAGAGGAAGATGATTTTAGCAAACGTTACTAAAATCGATTGCTGTTTCCACACAGGACTGTTGAGATGAAGTAACTTCAGTTGGGGGAAACAGTTGGCAGACTTTTCTGCTTGAGGTATGACTGGCCACATTTCTAACAAGACTATGTAATGCTGGAAGGCTGTCATTTCCCCTATGGGGACCGGTAAGCCATTTTCTTAGATTAAGTAAAAGAATAAAGGGCTTCATAAGGGCTTAAAAAACTGGTAGACATTTTTCTGGGCTAAAACGATTACTTTGCTAAGCATATTTTGCAGATTATAACTCTTAATAGTTATCATAATCTTGGGGATTGTTTTAAAAAAACGGCAGGCACTGTATTGGACACCTTTTTCAGATGGGGGCCTTTTCTAGTCATAGGCAGAGCCTCATTTTGCGCCACTAATGCGCAGTTGTTTTTGGAGAGCAAGGCATGCAGATGCATGTGTGAGGAGCTAAGAACCACTGAAAAAGCTTATAGAAGGCGTCATTTGGTATCGTATTCCCCTCTGGGCTTGGTTGGGTCTCAGCAAAGCAGATAGCTGGGACTGTACAGGGGTTAAATGTAAAAACGGCTCCGGTTCCGTTATTTTAAGGGTTAAAGCTTTCAAATTTGGTGTGCAATACTTTTAAGGCTTTAAGACACTGTGGTGAAATTTTGGTGAATTTGAACAATTCCTTCATACTTTTTCACATATTCAGTAATAAAGTGTGTTCAGTTTAAAATTTAAAGTGACAGTAACGGTTTTATTTTAAAACGTTTTTTGTGCTTTGTTGACAAGTTTAAGCCTGTTTAACATGTCTGTACCATCAGATAAGCTATGTTCTATATGTATGAAAACCAAGGTTTCTCCCCATTTAAATTTATGTGATAATTGTGCCATAGTGTCCAAACAAAGTAGGGACAATGATGCCACAGATAATGATATTGCCCAAGATGATTCCTCAAATGAGGGGAGTAAGCATAATACCGCATCATCCCCTTCTGTGTCTACACCAGTTTTGCCCACACAAGAGGCCCCTAGTACATCTAGTGCGCCAATACTTATTACCATGCAACAATTAACGGCTGTAATGGATAATTCTATTGCAAACATTTTATCCAAAATGCCTACTTATCAGAGAAAGCGCGATTGCTCTGTTTTAAACACTGAAGAGCAAGAGGATGCTGATGATAACTGTTCTGACATACCCTCACACCAATCTGAAGGGGCCAGGAGGGAGGTTTTGTCTGAGGGAGAAATTTCAGATTCAGGAAAAATTTCTCAACAAGCTGAACCTGATGTGGTAACATTTAAATTTAAATTAGAACATCTCCGCGCACTGCTTAAGGAGGTATTATCTACTCTGGATGATTGTGACAATTTGGTCATTCCAGAGAAATTATGTAAGATGGACAAGTTCCTAGAGGTTCCGGTGCCCCCCGATGCTTTTCCTATACCCAAGCGGGTGGCGGACATAGTAAATAAGGAGTGGGAAAGGCCCGGCATACCTTTTGTTCCTCCCCCTATATTTAAGAAATTATTTCCTATAGTCGACCCCAGAAAGGACTTATGGCAGACAGTCCCCAAGGTCGAGGGGGCGGTTTCTACTCTAAACAAACGCACTACTATTCCTATAGAAGATAGTTGTGCTTTCAAAGATCCTATGGATAAAAAATTAGAGGGTTTGCTTAAAAAGATGTTTGTTCAGCAAGGTTACCTTCTACAACCAATTTCATGCATTGTTCCTGTCACTACGGCAGCGTGTTTCTGGTTCGAAGAACTAGAAAAGTCGCCTTAATAAAGAATCTTCGTATGAGGAGGTTATGGACAGAGTTCAAGCACTTAAATTGGCTAACTCTTTTATTTTAGATGCCGCTTTGCAATTAGCTAGATTAGCGGCGAAAAATTCAGGGTTTGCTATCGTGGCGCGCAGAGCGCTTTGGCTAAAGTCTTGGTCAGCGGATGTGTCTTCCAAGACAAAATTGCTTAACATCCCTTTCAAGGGTAAAACACTGTTTGGGCCTGATTTGAAAGAGATTATTTCAGACATCACCGGGGGAAAGGGCCACGCCCTCCCTCAGGATAGGTCTTTTAAGGCTAAAAATAAGCCTAATTTTCGTCCCTTTCGCAGAAACGGACCAGCCTCTAATTCTACATCCTCTAAGCAAGAGGGTAATACTTCACAACCCAAACCAGCCTGGAGACCGATGCAAGGCTGGAACAAGGGTAAGCAGGCCAAGAAGCCTGCCACTGCTACCAAAACAGCATGAAGGGATGGCCCCCGATCCGGGACCGGATCTGGTGGTGGGCAGACTTTCTCTCTTTGCTCAGGCTTGGGCAAGAGATGTTCAGGATCCTTGGGCACTAGAAATAGTTTCTCAAGGTTATCTCCTGGAATTCAAGGAACTACCCCCAAGGGGAAGGTTCCACAGGTCTCAATTATCTTCAAACCAAATAAAAAGACAGGCATTCTTACATTGTGTAGAAGACCTGTTAAAGATGGGAGTAATTCATCCAGTTCCAATAAGAGAACAAGGGATGGGGTTTTACTCCAACCTGTTCATAGTTCCCAAAAAAGAGGGAGCATTCAGACCAATTTTAGATCTCAAGATCCTAAACAAATTTCTCAGGGTTCCATCGTTCAAAATGGAAACCATTCGAACGATCCTTCCCACCATCCAGGAAGGTCAATTTATGACCACGGTGGATTTAAAGGATGCATACCTACATATTCCTATCCACAAGGAACATCATCAGTTCCTAAGGTTCGCTTTTCTGGACAAGCATTACCAGTTTGTGGCTCTTCCATTCGGATTAGCCACTGCTCCGAGAATTTTCACAAAGGTACTAGGGTCCCTTCTAGCGGTTCTAAGACCAAGGGGCATTGCAGTAGTACCTTACTTGGACGACATCCTGATTCAAGCGTCGTCTCTGTCAAAAGCGTCGTCCCTGTCACAGGGAATGAGCTTCCGCAGACCAGAGTGGGTCATTGTCACGACCGACGCCAGTCTGGTCGGCTGGGGCACGGTCTGGGAACCCCTGAAAGCTCAGGGTCTATGGTCTCGGGAAGAATCTCTTCTCCCGATAAACATTCTGGAACTGAGAGCGATATTCAATGCTCTCAAAGCTTGGCCTCAACTAGCAAAGGCCAAATTCATAAGGTTTCAATCAGACAACATGACGACTGTTGCATATATCAACCATCAGGGGGGAACAAGGAGTTTCCTGGCGATGGAGGAAGTGACCAAGATAATTCAATGGGCGGAGAATCACTCCTGCCACTTGTCTGCAATCCACATCCCAGGAGTGGAAAATTGGGAAGCGGATTTTCTGAGTCGTCAGACATTCCATCCGGGGGAGTGGGAACTCCATCCGGAAATCTTTGCCCAAATAACTCAATTATGGGGCATTCCAGACATGGATCTGATGGCGTCTCGTCAGAACTTCAAGGTTCCTTGCTACGGGTCCAGATCCAGGGATCCCAAGGCGACTCTAGTAGATGCACTAGTAGCACCTTGGACCTTTAACCTAGCTTATGTATTCCCACCGTTTCCTCTCATTCCCAGGCTGGTAGCCAGGATCAATCAGGAGAGGGCTTCGGTGATCTTGATAGCTCCTGCGTGGCCACGCAGGACTTGGTATGCAGGCCTGGTGAATATGTCATCGGCTCCACCATGGAAGCTACCTTTGAGACAGGACCTTCTTGTTCAAGGTCCATTCGAACATCCGAATCTGGTTTCCCTCCAACTGACGGCTTGGAGATTGAACGCTTGATTTTATCAAAGCGTGGGTTTTCAGATTCTGTAATAGATACTAGGATTCAGGCTAGAAAGCCTGTAACTAGAAAAATTTACCATAAAATATGGAAAAAATATATCTGTTGGTGTGAATCTAAAGGATTCCCATGGAACAAGATAAAAATTCCTAAGATTCTATCCTTTCTACAAGAGGGTTTGGAGAAAGGATTATCTGCAAGTTCTCTGAAGGGACAGATCTCTGCTTTATCTGTTTTACTTCACAAACGGCTGGCAGCTGTGCCAGATGTTCAAGCATTTGTTCAGGCTCTGGTTAGAATCAAGCCTGTTTACAGACCTTTGACTCCTCCCTGGAGTCTAAATCTAGTTCTTTCAGTTCTTCAAGGGGTTCCGTTTGAACCCTTACATTCTGTAGATATTAAGTTATTATCTTGGAAAGTTTTGTTTTTGGTTGCAATTTCTTCTGCTAGAAGAGTTTCAGAGTTATCTGCTCTGCAGTGTTCTCCGCCCTATCTGGTGTTCCATGCAGATAAGGTGGTTTTGCGTACTAAGCCTGGTTTTCTTCCGAAAGTTGTTTCCAACAAAAATATTAACCAGGAGATAGTTGTACCTTCTTTGTGTCCGAATCCAGTTTCAAAGAAGGAACGTTTGTTACACAATTTGGACGTAGTCCGTGCTCTAAAATTCTATTTAGAGGCTACTAAGGATTTCAGACAAACATCTTCTTTGTTTGTTGTTTATTCTGGTAAAAGGAGAGGTCAAAAAGCAACTTCTACCTCTCTTTCTTTTTGGCTTAAAAGCATTATCCGATTGGCTTATGAGACTGCCGGACGGCAGCCTCCTGAAAGAATCACAGCTCACTCCACTAGGGCTGTGGCTTCCACATGGGCCTTCAAGAACGAGGCTTCTGTTGACCAGATATGTAAGGCAGCGACTTGGTCTTCACTGCACACTTTTGCCAAATTTTACAAATTTGATACTTTTGCTTCTTCGGAGGCTATTTTTGGGAGAAAGGTTTTGCAAGCCGTGGTGCCTTCCATTTAGGTGACCTGATTTGCTCCCTCCCTTCATCCGTGTCCTAAAGCTTTGGTATTGGTTCCCACAAGTAAGGATGACGCCGTGGACCGGACACACCTATGTTGGAGAAAACAGAATTTATGCTTACCTGATAAATTACTTTCTCCAACGGTGTGTCCGGTCCACGGCCCGCCCTAGTTTTTTTAATCAGGTCTGATGAATTATTTTCTCTAACTACAGTCACCACGGTATCATATGGTTTCTCCTATGCATATTTCCTCCTGTACGTCGGTCGAATGACTGGGGTAGGCGGAGCCTAGGAGGGATCATGTGATAAGCTTTGCTGGGCTCTTTGCCATTTCCTGTTGGGGAAGAGAATATCCCACAAGTAAGGATGACGCCGTGGACCGGACACACCGTTGGAAAAAGTAATTTATCAGGTAAGCATAAATTCTGTTTTTAATTACCTAATAAACACCAGTTTGTACCCTTTTTAGGAAAGAGAAAGACACAAAGTATTAATGTGTATGAATAGGAAAAATTCCTATCAAGTGAAATTGGATTGGTTGTTGGGTGCAAATGTTTTTAAATGTGTAGGAGGAAAAACTATTTTAGTTTCCTACAAAAAGCCAGCCTAGACCCTATACAGGAGAGACAAAAAAATAACAATATCTGTACAAGAAAAGAAAGAAACACCCATCAGAGATAGACAAACGGTAACAATTGTATCATTAGTCTTAACTTAAATATTATACCAGGTATACGTCTCTAAATATATAATTTCACAGATTTGTACTTAGACTAAATCAGCCTGAAAAAGACCCTTATAGCTTCTAATAAACTCTGCTCACACTTTTTCTACTTTTGATTGAGTTTACACTTTGCTGTTAAGGTGGTGATACATGTTTAACCCAATTACTCAATTTACATAAATGGCAAAAGTCCATAGCATTAGGGCGATGAATTATATATCAGACATAGTTATCTTCAGGGCAAACCACAAATCAAAGTCATTCAGATAATTTTACTATACGCCAAGTGCCCCAAAAAAAAAAGGTATTCCACCCTATAGGAATCTTTCAACAACCCACGCCACACTGATTAACTCGTAGTCAATCCGTTTCTGTGGATAATTTCTACCCAGTTCTTCTTGTGGGTGTTTTTTAGCACTCTTAGCCAGTTTTAGCATAAAGGGTTAATGGATTTCTTTGCAATAGAGGGAACAAAAAAAAAACCACTGTAAAAGTTATCAGATATACTTGCAATTCCCAGAGTGTATTCTTGTAATGGCGTCAACAAGAGAAAGTCGTACTTCTAGCCCCTGATGTTGCCAACAGAAGGGGGCCTCCGCTGCCTCTACTGTTTCAACCTGACCACCGCACAGGCCCAGACAGGGGGCTGGAGCCCAACTCCACCCCACAGGTATTCACAGCATTTCCGACACTTTCACCTGTGATGTCAGTTGCAGATCCTTCCGCCGCACCCGGGCAGCTCTCACGGGGATGCGTCTCCAGACCAGGCTGTGACACTTGACCCGCTAACAGGATATCCAGGGACCCACAGGATTGCGGTAATAAAGTGCTTGCTGTCTCGATCCGACCAGCTCTCAGTTGCGGTGGTAAGTCCCTCTATGAGGGCAATGGTATTCAGTATTAACTTGAAGGAGCTCCAGAGCTTACGTATACCACAGGGATTTCCTTTTACTGAGAAGATATACACCTTGTAGATGGAGGCTTTCAGTGGTTTAAAATCAGGGATGCGGCCTCTTTGGCTTTCCTTCCTCTGACACGACAGGCTTGCCGTGGCCCCACAAAAAAAACCCCAGGATCTCAAGGGTTATGGAGCAGAGAGCGGGGGGATTGAGTGGTGATGGTCAGCCAGCACGCCGACTTGCAACATGCGGCCAATAGTCTCCACCCCCTAACCGGAAACCTCTGGTGAATATTTTCTTATACAGATGCAAAGGTGTCAGCGATGGTATTTACCAAATCATTAACCAGAGGACAGGAACTATCCTGGAGAGCTTCATGATGGAAACATGGGTGGAACCCATAGTTTATGTAGAAGGGTGAATACTTGGTAGAGGTGTGTATTGAGTTGTTATAAGCAAATTCTGCATACGGTAAAAGACTTGACCAATTGTCCTGTGCAGTATTAGTAAAACAACGTAGGAACTGTTCTAACCATTGGTTGGTTCTTTCCGTCTGTCCATTCTTTTGTGGATGAAAAGAAGTGCTTAATCTTCTCTGTATATTTAGGGTTTTACATAATTGATCCCAGAATTTACTTGTGAATTGGGACCCTCGATCAGTTGTAATACTGAGAGGAAGTCCATGATGTTTTATAAAACCAGTAACGAAGCCTGAGCTTCAGGATAGAGAGAGTGCGCTAATAAGCTGAAAGTATACACACCATATAAAGATTAATGTTCGAATTTAATGCACACACAAAACAAAATACACAAAAATATATAAACACTAAATATAGGGACGTCTCCCTGTAGAATAAATGAAATTCAGAAAAAGGTCCTGATTAAAATGCAGATAAAAACCTATATATACCAAGCAGATATTTACAGATAACAATTAATGATTTATGATATCAAGGGAATGTTAAAATATATGGCATAACACTGATATTATAAAATATAATTTAAAAACAAAGGGATTGAATAAAATGATAAGCACCAAGTTCATAAGTATAGTCAAATGCAGGTAGCCGTATGCAAATGAGCAACAGTATTGCAACAATTATAGGAAATAGCGGCTTGGATTTCAAAGCTTGTGCCACAATGTACTGTACCGTAAGTTCAGAGGGTGTTCAGAGGGTGTTACCGAGGAAAGGAAAGGAAAAAACTTCGGTCAAAACTCGGTCCGCGGCTGCAGTAACTGCCGTTCCTGGGAATAGAAGTATGCAAACCTCTGCACAGTCTCAGTGTCACAAATGCAAGCTCCCAAGGGAGGGCGAAACGCGTTGCTTGCATTTGTGACACTGTGACTTTGAAACACAAATGGACATTCCAGTGCAATTTGTACTGCAACTTTAACCCGGGTTAACAGCATCTTCATATATCCTAGGTGAGGGAGAACTTGTGCCCCACCATTCTACTGGATCAACAAATAGCAGATAAGTCTGCCTTTACAGCGAGTTTCCATCAGGACACAGCAATCAGCTGTTTTTTCTTTCACGCTGCTGGAGCAGCGAGCAACAACCTGAGAAGAGCGGAGGAAAAGTCTGTGACGTCAGACGCCGACTCAAATGTGCAGAGGTTTGCATACTTCTATTCCCAGGAACGGCAGTTACTGCAGCCGCGGTCCGAGTTTTGACGGAAGTTTTTTCCTTTCCTCTGTAACACCCTCTGAACACCCTCTGAACTCACGGTACAGTACATTGTGGCACAAGCTTTGAAATCCAAGCCGCTATTTCTTATAATTGTTGCAATACTGTTACTCATTTGCATACGGCTACCTGCATTTGACTATACTTATGAACTTGGTGCTTATCATTTTATTCAATCCCTTTGTTTTTAAATTATATTTTATAATATCAGTGTTATGCCATATATTTTAACATTCCCTTGATATCATAAATCATTAATTGTTATCTGTAAATATCTGCTTGGTATATATAGGTTTTTATCTGCATTTTAATCAGGACCTTTTTCTGAATTTCATTTATTCTACAGGGAGACGTCCCTATATTTAGTGTTTATATATTTTTGTGTATTTTGTTTTGTGTGTTCATTAAATTTGAACATTAATCTTTATATGGTGTGTATACTTTTAGCTTATTAGCGCACTCTCTCTATCCTGAAGCTCAGGCTTCGTTACTGGTTTTTTACTTGTGTCTGATACAAACAGAGATTGTATCTTTAGAGTAGTGTTTAGTAATACTATCCTCTAGCGCACACTAATCTTCCCATTTTTTAAATTTCATGATGTTTTATGACATGCTGCATCAGGTGATGTAAGGTTTCAGAGGCGGTGGGTAGTTTCGTAGTAGGGATGAAATGTGCCGTCTTGCTGAACAGGTCAACAACCACTATTATAGTGGTATAAGAAGAGGATTTTGGTAGTTCTACTATATAGTCGAGAGCGATGTCCATCCAGGGTCTTTTTTGGAGTAGATAGTGAAAGCATTAGTCCACAAGGTTTTTTTCTATTTTTAGTTTTTGATACTGTACAGATAGTACAGGATTTAATGTATTCTTTGATATCAGTTATCATGGAAGGCCACCACAAATTTCTGGAAATTAAATCAATAGTCTTTTGTATTCCAGGATGCCCTGCTAGTGGAGTATCATGGTTAGTAGATAGAGTCGTAGCTCTTAAGCTTTGTGGCACATAGACAAGTTTGTCATGATATAGAAGACCATCAGTGCCTAGATGTAGTTGTTTTAAGGGTAACTGAGTGTCAGAATCCTGACGTTTTTTAAATAGTGAAGTGGCACTCTTGGTGAGACCTATTATATGGTCTATCGGTATTATTGTTTGTGACTGTAGAGAGGTAGTTGGTTTTTCGTATATTCGTGATAAAGCATCAGCTTTTAGGTTTTTATTACAAGGTCTATATGTGATTAAATAATTAAATCTACTGAAATATAAGTTCCAGCGAACCTGTCTGGAGGTGAGGGTGCGGTTGGTTTTTAGGAACTGTAAATACCTGTGATCTGTGTATATCAATATCGGTATGTCAGTACCTTTTAGTAGGTGGCGCCAGTGTTCAAAGGATGATCTTATAGCTAAAAGCTCTTTTTCACCAATAGCATAATTAACTTCAGATTCATTCATTACACAGGAATAGTAAGCAACAGGATGAAGGCGATGTTTTAGAGATTTCCTTTGTGATAAGACTGCACCTATGGCGTAATCGGAGGCGTCCACCTCCAACACGAACTGAAGTGTTGGATCGGGATAGGAGAGAATGGGGGCTGTTGTGAATTTACGTTTTAGGTTATCGAATACTGTCTGGGATTGTTCAGTCCAGACAAACTTGACATTGCTTTTAGTGAGATTTGTGAGTGGTTTGGCATACTGGGCAAATTTTTTTATAAACTTTCTATAGAAGTTGGCGAACCCCATGAACCTCTGTATGTGTTTTTTAGTTGTGGGTGTTGGCCAATGTAAGATGGTACGAATTTTAGTGTCCTCCATGTTAATCACATCAGGGGTGATTACATAACCCAGGAAAGTGATAGTGTTGGTGTTGAATATATATTTTTCAGGCTTTGTGAATAATTAATGTTGTCTCAACCTGGAGAGTACTGTTCGGACATGTTTTGTATGATCTGTTTGGTTTTGTGAGTAAATTAGAATATCATCTAAATAGATGACAACGAAAATATCTAATAAATCTTTGAAAATATCATTAATTAGATATTGAAATGTAGCTGGCGCGTTGCAGAGACCGAATGGCATCACAACATATTCGTATAGTCCGTAACGAGTACGGAATGCCGTGAGCCACTCGTCTCCCTGTCTAACGCGAATGAGGTTATACGCACCTCTTAAGTCTAGTTTAGTAAAACAGGTTGCCCCCTCCAGGCATTCTATGAGTTCAGGGATGAGCGGAAGTGGGTATCGGTTTTTAACCGTTCGCTTATTTAGTTCTCTGTAATTCACTATGGGGCGAATAGTATTATCCTTGTTCTTCACAAAGAACATGCCAGCGCCAGCTGGTGAGGTGGATGGTCTAATGAAACCTTTCCTAAGATTGTCATCAAGGTAAATTTTAAGATAATCCAATTCAACTTTTGATAGGGGGAAGACATGACCACAGGGTATATCAGCCCCGGGTAGTAAATCTATTGGGCAGTCATACTTCCTATGTGGGGGGAGGTTCTCTGACTCCTTCTTACAAAACACATCTTTGAAATCAGAATATTCCAGTGGTATGTCACTGTTTTGTGTGTGGAGGATAAGATGACTGGTGTGACAGGTGGTCTTGCAGTATTGAGAGTTAAATTGGACTGTAGATGTTGTCCAGCATATGTCTGGATCATGTAATAATAACCATGAGTAACCTAATACTAAAGGGTATAAGGGAGACGTAATCACATCAAAACTGATGTACTCAGTATGTGAAGATGGGGTTGATACCAACAATGGAACTGTTTGGAACCGAATAGGACCAGATGATATCTGGTTACCATCAATAACTCTCACTAACACAGGGTTTTTTTTCTGGATAAGTGGAATTTTATTTACAGTGGTAAAGTTTAGGTCAACATAATTTGCGAAGGCTCCAGAGTCAATTATCGCTTGGGAGGGAAGTCGAAGGTTCTCCCACTGTAAAGTAAGGGATAATAAGCAGTGAGTAGAGTGGGTACTTTGTAAGCTATAACAGAAGTTTGATAATTCCATCTTACCCTTTTTCTGACGTGCAAGGATGGGACAATCTCTGACAGTATGTTGTATGGCTCCATAGTATATACAGAGATTATTGTTTCTCTTGAGGGTTTAGTGGACCCCTTATGACTCCAATGTCCATTGCTTCAGCTGTGGTGTGAGGCAAAGGCCTAGTGTGCTGTGGTGTTGGAAAGGATGTACTGACACGTTTGGGTGCGAAGTCAGATGAACCACGTTCATTTCTGAGTTCACGCAAACGCCTATCAAGACTGATACTTAGTTTTATTAAACCTTCTAAAGTTTGAGGCAAATCTACCCTTGCTAACTCATCTTTAAGAGGGTCAGACAAGCCTAACCTAAACTGATTTATTAATGACAAGTCGTTCCATCCACTATCTTTGGACCACCTTTTAAACTCAGTAACATAATCCTCTACTGGTTTTTTATGCTGCCTTAAAGATCTCATAGTATTTTCGGCAGTTAGCTGTTTGTAAGGATCATCGTACAATTGTGACATTGTTTGAAAAAAGGTGTCCAAAGATTGTAAGATGGGATCATTTGTTTCAAAGAAACTATTTGCCCAAATACGGGGTTCTCCCCTCAAATATGATATTGTTGTGAGAACTTTAACCTGTTCAGTAGGATAGGTATGTCGCTTAAGAGTAAAAAGAAGGTAACAAGCGTTCCTAAATTCCCTGAAGTGCTTTATATCACCAGAAAAAACGTCAGGGGGACTTACATTAGGTTTAATCATGTGTATAGTTTTTTGCTTGTCAGCAATTTCTTTCATATAAGTCTTAAGAGAGGTATTCTCATGTTGCAGAGAGTTAAGAGCTTGTGTGATAGTTTCTACGCTATCTGTTAGTGTCTGTACATGTGTAACCAAATCTACTGGGTTCATAGTAAAGGGCTTGGTAATATTGTCAGGTATGCAGACTTTTTGGTTCCTGGAAGGAAGAGATAAGTGACAATGATTGCTGAATCCAACTGTAGGTTTGATGCTTAATAAAAAGACAAAGTAAGACTCTAATGATAAAATGATTTGTATTGTGGAAGGGTTAATGCTTCAGGATTCACAGCTGTCAATTATATAAGAAACTCTTACCTTACTATAGGGTGTTTGAGAATATGGTATGTATATCTATTGCCATAGGGTCGCAACAGGTTATGGCAGAAATACAGGACATATGACACCAGAATGTGAGGAGTTAATATGGTTAAGCAGGAGGCAAACGTACAAGTAAGTATTGGTATTTGATTAACAAAATATCCTTTAGTCCTCAAATGTCTTTCATGTAATAGGAGGGTTTGGGGTAAGAACTTAGGAAGTTTAATCTTACTTTGTATGCTGGAAGAGAGGACGCCGTGAGAAGGTGTTGCTGCGATGGAGGCTGAGATCCGACTGAAGCTTCAGTGTGTGACGTCAGCGCTCGTGTCGGAACTGATCCCCGGAAAGTGCAGGCTGAGTCAGCTGTGTTACGGCTCTCAGGAGGAAGGTAATGTGAACGCTGGAAAATGCTGGAGGCTGCTTACGGATGGTAGTGCATAAGTACTAATCCTATAGCGTAGTAAAAGTAAGCACACAGGAGCAGCAGGTTTGTGAAAAATAAAGGTGATCAAAAGCTAACGTAATATAGCTTGAAATCTCTCCTGAGGTATAAGTGTTCAAAACACTTTTGGGAGGAAAAGAAATTACCAAGCACTGAATGATAAGTACTAATCCTATAGCGTAGTAAAAGTAGCGTAGTAAAAGTAAGCACACAGGAGCAGCAGGTTTGTGAAAAATAAAGGTGATCAAAAGCTAACGTAATATAGCTTGAAATCTCTCCTTAGGTATAAGTGTTCAAAACACTTTTGGGAGGAAAAGAAATTACCAAGCACTGAATGATTTGTGGGAGGTAATTTTATACAGGTGAGATGGAAGTAGCACACCTCCTAATTAAAGGGAAAGATACATGTATGTGGAAGGCTGAATATGACATAGTGTAACCACGTCCAGTGAAACTATATTAGTGGCATTGGACGTGGAAGCACTATACTTGTCAATACCACATGAAATTGGAATAAAAGCTTTCAAAAAAACTCTTAGAAACAAGGGGAAATATTTTCAAAGAAAAACAGATTTTATAAATGAACTCTTAGAATTTGTACTGAAAAATAATATTTTCTTGTTCAAAAACATATTTTACAGAAAATGTCAGGTAACTGCAATGTGGGCTAAATGAGCCCCCACTTATGCGTGCCTACATTAGGTATTTGGGAAATGGAAGAGGTGTTTGACAAATATTCACATATAGTAGATAAATATATCTCCTTATGGATAAGGTATTTGGACAACATCTTGATACTCTGGGAGGGAGGAGAGGAAACTAAAAAATATTTATAAATTGCCTAAATCAAAATGAATATAATGTAAATTTGACATATCATTTTGATAAAAGTAAAAAACCTTTTCTAGATCTTGTCCTAGAAAAAGTAGATGGAAGAATAATATCCCAAAATTACAGAAAAGAAACAGCCACAAATGCACCTAGATTACAAGTTTTGTCGGTAATGGTGTGCGTTGCTAACGAGCAGTTTATGCTCACAGCTCACCTACAGACAACGCTGGTATTACGGGTTTTTACAAACCCAGCGTTACCCGCAGAAAAGTGAGGGGAGAGGAAAATTTTGCTCCACATCTCACCTCAATACCAGCACTGCTTACGTTAGCGGTGAGCTGGCTAAACGTGCTCGTGCTCGATTTCCCCTTAGGAATCAATGGGAAAGAGCTGGCTGAAAAAAAACCTAACACCTGCAAAAAAGCAGCGTTCAGCTCCTAACGCAGCCCCATTGATTCCTATGGGGAAATAAAAGTTATGTCTACACCTAACACCCTAACATGAACCCCGAGTTTAAACACCCCTAATCTTACACTTATTAACCCCTAATCTGCCACCCCTGACATCGCCGACACCTACATTCTATTATTAACCCCTAATCTGCCGCTCCGGACACCGCCGCCACCTACATTATACTTATGAACCCCTAATCTGCTGCCCCCAACATCGCCGACACCTACATTATATTTATTAACCCCTACTCTGCCGCCCCCAATGTCACCGCCACCTACCTACACTTATTAACCCCTAATCTGCCGCCCCCAACGTCGCCGCCACTATATTAAAGTTCTTAACCCCTAAACCTAAGTCTAACCCTAACCCCCCTAACTTAAATATAATTTAAATAAATCTAAATAAAATTACTACAATTAACTAAATTATTCATATTTAAAACTAAATACTTACCTATAAAATAAACCCTAAGATAGCTACAATATAACTAATAGTTACAGTGTAGCTAGCTTAGGATTTATTTTTATTTTACAGGCAACTTTGTATTTATTTTAACTAGGTAGAATAGTTATTAAATAGTTATTAACTATTTAATAGCTACCTAGTTAAAATAAAGATAAATTTACCTGTAAAATAACACCTAACCTAAGTTACAATTACACCTAACACTACACTATAATTAAATTAATTCCCTAAATTAACTACAATTAAATACAATTAAATACAATTATATAAAGTACGGAAAAAAAACACTAAATTACAGAAAATAATATAATAATTACAAGTTTTTTAAACTAATTACACCTAATCTAATCCCCCTATTAAAATAAAAAAGCCCCCCCAAAATAATAAAAAGCCCTACCCTACACTAAATTACAAATAGCCTTTAAATAGCCTTTAAAATGGCCTTTTGCAGGGCATTGCCCCAAAGTAATCATCCAAGCTGGGAAGAAGAGGTCCTCCAGACGGGCAGAAGTCTTCATCCAGACGGCATCTTCTATCTTCATCCATCCGGCGCTGAGCATCCTCTAATTTCTTCATCCGACGATTGAATGAAGGTTCCTTTAAATGACGTCATCCAAGATGGCGTCCCTTCAATTCCGATTGGCTGATAGAAATCTATAAGCCAATCGGAATTAAGGTAGAAAATATCCTATTGGCTGATGCAAGCTCAATCCTATTGGCTGTTCCGTCTGGAGGACCTCTTCTTCCCGGCTTGGATGAAGACTTCTGCCCGTCTGGAGGACCACTTCGCCCGGCTTCGTTGAGGACTTCGGCACGGTTGGGTGAAGACTTCTCAAGGTAAGGTGATCTTCAAGGGGTTAGTGTTAGGTTTTATTAAGGGGGGATTGGGTGGGTTTTAGAGTAGGGTTGGGTGTGTGGGTGGTGGGTTTTATGTATGGGGGGGTATTGTACTTTTTTTTACAGGTAAAAGAGCTGATTACTTTGGGGCAATGCCCCGCAAAAGGCTGTTTAAGGGCTATTTGTAATTTAGTATAGGGTAGGGCTTTTTATTATTTTGGGGGCTTTTTTATTTTATTAGGGGGATCAGATTAGGTGTAATTAGTTTAAAAAACTTGTAATTATTTTATTATTTTCTGTAATTTCATTTTTTTTCTTTTCGTACTTTAGATAATTGTATTTAATTGTAGTTAATTTAGGGAATTAATGTAATTGTAGTGTAGTGTTAGGTGTAATTGTAACTTAGGTTAGGTTTTATTTTACAGGTAAATTTGTCTTTATTTTAACTAGGTAGCTATTAAATAGTTAATAACTATTTAATAACTATTGTACCTAGTTAAAATAAATACAAACTTGCCTGTAAAATAAAAATAAACCCTAAGCTAGATACAATGTAACTATTAGTTATACAGTATTGTAGCTAGCTTAGGGTTTATTTTATAGGTAAGTATTTCATTTTAAATAGGAATAATTTAGTTTATTGTAGTTATTTTATTTATATTTATTTAAATTATATTTAAGTTAGGGGGGTGTTAGGGTTAGACTTAGGTTTAGGGGTTAAGAACTTTAATATAGTGGCAGCGACGTTGGGGCGGCAGATTAGGGTTTAATTAATGTATGTAGGTGTCGGCAATGTTAGGGACGGCAGATTAGGGGTTAATAAAATTTAACTAGTGTTTGCGAGGCGGGAGTGCTGCGGTTTAGGGGTTAATATATTTATTATAGTGGCGGCGATATCCGGTTCGGGGTTAAAATTTTTATTTTAGTGTTTGCAATTTGGGGGGGGGGGCTCGGTTTAGGGGTTAATAGGTAGTTTATGGGTGTTAGTGAACTTTTTAGCACTTTAGTTAAGAGTTTTATGCTACGGCGTTAGACCATAAAACTCTTAACTATTGAATTTAAAATGCCGTACCAGTCTTGACAGGAGAGGGTCTACCGCTCACTTTTTGGAAGACTCGTGATACCGGCGCTATGCAAGTCCCATTGAAAAAATAGGATACCCAATTGACGTAAGTAGATTTGCGGTATTTTCGAGTCTGGCCAAAAAAGTGAGCGGTACACCTGTACCTGCAAGGCTCGTAATACCAGCGGGCGTAAAAAAGCAGCGTTGGGACCTCTCAACGCTGCTTTTTAAGGCTAACACAAGACTCGTAATCTAGCCAATAGTATTTTACATGCTGAAAACCATCATCCAAAACATACAGTAATTAATATCCTTAAAGGTCAGTTTCTCAGACGAGTATTTTGAGAAACATGCAGAAGAGATGAAAAAAGATTTAGTAATAGAGGATATTCAAGTAGAAGTATTTATAAAGGTTATAGAGTTGCAAAAAATCCAAAAAGAGATTTCATCCTGTATCATTCAGACACAAAAATAGAACAAAATAAATTAAGATTAATCACTAACTATAATGAACACTGGGGAAAAATAAAGAAAATACTTCAAATACATTGGCATATAGTGAAATCAAAGAATCGGTAGGGGAAAGGCTAGCAATAACAGCTAGAAAAGCTAAAAGCCTTAAATATATGTTAGTACATAGTTACTTCCCAAAAACAGAAAATACATGTTTGAATAAATAGCAAAAAAGAGCAGGGTGTTTTCCCTGTAAAAAATTTAAACACATAGTTAAAGGGATACTAAACCCAATTTCTTTCTTTCATGATTCAGATAGAGCATGCAATATTAAAGAGCTTTCTAATTTACTCCTATTATCTATTTTTCTTCGTTCTCTTGCTATCTTTATTTTAAAAGCAGGAATTTTAAGCTTAGGACTCGGCCCATTTTAGGATAGCGCTTGCTTATTGGTGGCTACATTTAGCAAACCAATAAGCAAGCATAACCCAGGTACTCAACAAAAAATGGCCCGGCTATTAAAGGGACAGTATACTAGAAAATTGTTTTTCCCTTAATGTGTTTCCAATTACTTTTTTTACCAGCTGCAGAGTATAAAATGTATGGGATTTGCTTTTTTAAGGTTTATCTGTGTAAATGAATTAGCTGATTTTGTGTTTTGAAGCCACAACCTAATAAAATGGGTTGTAGGTATAATCAGATCTCATTACTTTATCACATTGTGTACATATACATGCTTCTTTATCTTATATCTGTCCATAAACCAATCACCAATACTTGGAGAGAACAATGGAAAATCAACATTTTATTACCTTATCTCTTCTTTAACCCACTGGGAGTGTAATTTCGTCTACTGGCTGTGTTAACACAGATTGGCCTTGAGGCCAAAAACTTTCAAGATGGTTGTGGAGAGTGAGACCGCTGCTTCAAAACTTGTGTTTCCGGCGAGCCTGAAGGCTCGCCAGAAACATGGGTTCGTCAAGCTCCATACAGAGCTTGATAAATATGCCCCATAGTACAAGTGATGGGGATTTAGAAAGTAAAACTTGGTCCTTGAGGAGGAAATTTAGACAAAAAATAATTACAGATAAAATTGTTTTGGATATATAGATTAAATACACAAGCTCCTATTGGAATGAATGAAGATATGAATTTAGCATGTTTTCTATAGTACAAATACTATATCGGAAATAATAATTTATGTAAAAGAGACATATGGGTATTGAGACAAATAGATAGTACAAGAATTTATTGGAATGAATGAAAATATGACATTTGCATCTTCTTCATAGCCATTTAGGATATTTGCAAACGAATCCATGTAAAAGCGATATATGGGTATTGTAATACTAGAACAGTTTGTAGCTCAGCTCCACTGTCAGGTGCAGGCCAAAAAAGGGTGCTGTAATCCCTTTAGTCACAATAAATCCACAGAAGAAGGCAGCACCTTGCAGTATAAAAATATCTTTATTTCCACATGCTGGAATAAAATAGTGACGTTTCGGGTAGAGAACCCTTAATCATACCATATGATTAAGGGTTCTCTACCCGAAACGTCACTATTTTATTCCAGCATGTGGAAATAAAGATATTTTTATACTGCAAGTTGCTGCCTTCTTCTGTGGATATATGGGTATGGTAATAAATATAAACTTTAAGAATCAGTACATATAAAATATTTTTTATATAGTGTAGCCTTCAGGTGAAAATTTTTAATGTGTATAGCATAAACACATAATCATATAGTTATAGGGTAACTATCATGTCATTTGGTATATAAAAGAAATATAACATATACTCTTTACCCAAAATGATGTAATTTATGGGAAAATGTGTTTAGCGATTTATTTGTGTTTTGCTTTTTTGTTTATTTGTGTTTTTCTTATTTTCTTTGACCTATAATGTGTAAATATAAGGGGAAATAATGTATTTAAAAAATGGTCCCCCTTAATCTATGTATAGTGAACTGAACTGAAGGTCTATGCAAACAGGAACAATCTAGCAGGTCCTGAAAAAGCCACAAATATTGATCTATATAGTTTCCAGCTGCAATGTATGGTACAACTTTGCTTATACAAAGTGAAATAGATCCGGAGGTGTATGGGACATCTACGAGTGTGGAGGCAGTGACAGTGGGCTGCAAATTCTTATAATGAAGGATTACAGGTTGTATACCTACCCCAAGTTTTGTTGATTTTTCATACCGGCTGAAAAGTGTGACCAGTATTTTCTAGAGGCAAATATCTAAAGCCACGTGGATATCCACAGAAGTGGAACCCAGAAGGTTAGGCTGAAATCCCATAGGAAAGGATTTCCAGGTCGAATAAATGCAGTTTATGTTCATTTAAGCCAAAATAGGTTTGACTTTTTAAAGCTGAACCCCTGTGAGGCTGCATCATTTTGCACTTGGTTTATGGCTAGCTTTCAGGACTCAAAATCCATTAGGATGAATATATACTACTAAAGTTTCACAGCTGCAGATAATTCAGAGGGACTGTGATAGCAAAACCTGTTAAATGCTAAACCGGTGTGTATTAAATTTGATTGCGCTCAAGTTAACATGTTTACTTTCAGCTTATAATTTCTGTTGCGTGCAGAAAGCAGAGAAAATACTCCCATATCACTTGCGTGCTACAGTTAGTCAGCCACTTGTAATCTAGCCCATAGTAACTATAGAGACACATAGATACACTACATGGTCAAAATTATGTGGACACCAGGATGGATTTGATTTAAATCAGGATTTAAATCCCTAGCCAGTAAGACCGATTTGAATCGATTTAAATCATGGTTTTCATTTTTAGAATAATACGTTTTCAGATAATTTTTTCCAGTTATATCAGACCATTACTGATTTGGTTATATATCATTAGATATGCATAGATAGATCATTGAAAGGAAATAAATTATTTGGAGGTGAACTATCTCCAGTTTAATTGGTTAAATGGACAGTCAACACCAGAATTTTTGTTGTTTTAAAGATAGATAATCCCTTAATTACTCATTCCCCAGTTTTGCATAACCAACAGAGTTATAATAATACACGTTTTACCTTTGTAATAAACTTGTATCTAAGCATCTGCCGACTGCCCCCTTATTTCAGTTATTTTGACAGACTTGCATTTCAGCCAATCAGTGCTCACTCCTTGGTAAATTCACGTGCATGAGCTCAATGTTATCTATATGAAACACACAAACTAATGCCCTCTAGTGGTCAAAATTCATTCATCTTAGAGGCGGTCTTCAAGGTCTAAGAAATTAGCATATGAACCTCCTAGGTTTAGCTTTCAACTAAGAATACCAAGAGAACAACGCTAAATTGGTGATAAAAGTAAATTGGAAAGTTGTTTAAAATTACATGCCCTATTTGAATCATGAAAGTTTTTTTTAGACTTGACTGTCCCTTTAATCATTCATATTTGATCAACTTTTCACCCGTACTTTATTGGAAGGAGAAAAATTAATAATTACATTATTAATAACAATTGAAATAGTTTTTTTTTTTTTTTTTTAAATAAATTTTTATTTAAGGTAAAATTATAGCATACAAATAAAGAATTACAGCACTTTACATTGGCATTATACAGGGAGTGCAGAATTATTAGGCAAATGAGTATTTTGACCACATCATCCTCTTTATGCATGTTGTCTTATTCCAAGCTGTATAGGCTCGAAAGCCTACTACCAATTAAGCATATTAGGTGATGTGCATCTCTGTAATGAGAAGGGGTGTGGTCTAATGACATCAACACCCTATATCAGGTGTGCATAATTATTAGGCAACTTCCTTTCCTTTGGCAAAATGGGTCAAAAGAAGGACTTGACAGGCTCAGAAAAGTAAAAAATAGTGAGATATCTTGCAGAGGGATGCAGCACTCTTAAAATTGCAAAGCTTCTGAAGCGTGATCATCGAACAATCAAGCGTTTCATTGAAAATAGTCAACAGGGTCGCAAGAAGCGTGTGGAAAAACCAAGGCGCAAAATAACTGCCCATGAACTGAGAAAAGTAAAGCGTGCAGCTGCCAAGATGCCACTTGCCACCAGTTTGGCCATATTTCAGAGCTGCAACATCACTGGAGTGCCCAAAAGCACAAGGCGTGCAATACTCAGAGACATGGCCAAGGTAAGAAAGGCTGAAAGACGACCACCACTGAACAAGACACACAAGCTGAAACGTAAAGACTGGGCCAAGAAATATCTCAAGACTGATTTTTCTTAGGTTTTATGGACTGATGAAATGAGAGTGAGTCTTGATAGGCCAGATGGATGGGCCCGTGGCTGGATTGGTAAAGGGCAGAGAGCTCCAGTCCGACTCAGACGCCAGCAAGGTGGAGGTGGAGTACTGGTTTGGGCTGGTATCATCAAAGATGAGCTTGTGGGGCCTTTTCGGGTTGAGGATGGAGTCAAGCTCAACTCCCAGTCCTACTGCCAGTTTCTGGAAGACACCTTCTTCAAGCAGTGGTACAGGAAGAAGTCTGCATCCTTCAAGAAAAACATGATTTTCATGCAGGACAATGCTCCATCACACGTGTCCAAGTACTCCACAGCGTGGCTGGCAAGAAAGGCTATAAAAGAAGAAAATCTAATGACATGGCCTCCTTGTTCACCTGATCTGAACCCCATTGAGATCCTGTGGTCCATCATCAAATGTGAGATTTACAAGGAGGGAAAACAGTACACCTCTCTGAACAGTGTCTGGGAGGCTGTGGTTGCTGTTGCACGCAATGTTGATGGTGAACAGATCAAAACACTGACAGAATCCATGGATGGCAGGCTTTTGATTGTCCTTGCAAAGAAAGGTGGCTATATTGGTCACTGATTTGTTTTTGAATGTCAGAAATGTATATTTGTGAATGTTGAGATGTTATATTGGTTTCACTGGTAAAAATAAATAATTGAAATGGGTATATATTTGTTTTTTGTTAAGTTGCCTAATAATTATGCACAGTAATAGTCACCTGCACACACAGATATCCCCCTAAAATAGCTATAACTAAAAACAAACTAAAAACTACTTCCAAAACTATTCAGCTTTGATATTAATGAGTTTTTTGGGTTCATTGAGAACATGGTTGTTGTTCAATAATAAAATTAATCCTCAAAAATACAACTTGCCTAATAATTCTGCACTCCCTGTACAATCGCTTGCAACAAAGTACAATTAATAGGTTACTCGTTAGAATTACTTATGTAAAAAACAACGTCTGCTATCTATATGTCATGTTGTTAGTGATATTTATAGTTGCTGTAATAAAAGAAGAGAGATGAACCTCAGATTTTAGTTGGCATCACACTGAGCATAAGTAATATCAAGCTGAAGCCCAGAATGAACAGTAAATATTAAATAAACATCAATATATGGCTTCTAATATATAGAGATTAAAATATTAGGTGAGAGAAGATCTAAGCCTCTTGATTCTGGGCTTTAAGGGTGAGGGTTATTAATATTACAGTTGCGGTATAAGAGAGGTAAACCGCTCAATTCGTACTCCATAACTAGGAGGTACATTATATGTATGTGTGTGTGTGTGTGGGGGGGGGGTATTTGGATGTGATAGGTCGATATGGTGATTTATTGTATCATGACTCATAAATAAGAAAGTGTTCTAGCGCCAGACTGCGTGGCGCCCTACAGGACCAGCAGCCACTTCAATGGGTAGCAGGTCTGCCTATTATATCACATAAGGAAAAAGGCAACAGTATTAACTAGCATTGAGAACAAATAAACAATCACAGTCAAGATGATTATTATTAAACTTGAGCCTTACACCTACTGAAGCTATCAGTATCTCAGCGTAACATTAAGTTATAGTATGCTGCTATTTACAATTATAAAATAACGTTAATGGCCTATATGGGTTTCCCGCGACCTGTGTACATGTTGATAGGATCCCTAGGACCTAAGGAAAAAGTTATCTACGGCGGGTGAGCCTAGCCGCCCCGGCTGCTGGCCGGCCAGCCCCCCCCCCATACCTAGATAGGAGAATAGGGATCCATAGCCAACAGATCTATATAGTAGTGGCAGGATATGAGATAGTGTGAATATGGTCAGAGTGTATCCTACATCTATGAGCTAATGGAACCTATACTCTAGTGTAGGTATGTTAAGTAAGGAACTAATACACATATCTAACTTTAAATAGTATTTTGGAATTGTGATGCAGCGGAACCTCTATAACTATAAATCATGTCCAACAAAACAAGATAAAATTAAAGGGACATGAAACCCGGGAGATGGAAAAAGATGCTTGGTCGGTCCTCCTACTTCAAATTTGGGGCACTGCGCGTGCAATCGTGGCCGGACTGTTAGCTGACGGACATTTGTCCGACGGACATTTGACCGAAACACCAGTGGCTGTTACAAAACAGTCCGGCCACGAGATAGATAGATTTGATAGATAGATAGATAGATTACATAGATCAATAGATGCAATATACATTTGATAGATACGATTGATAGTTAGATAGATTAGATAGATAAATAGATAGATTTGATAGATATATAATTTCCTAGACAGAGAATTACAAGACGTGCGGTCTGTGACCCATGGTAAGGTTCCCAGAGGCACTTGCGGCGCCAGGGGTGGTGTATATGGCATGGATTTTAGGAACCGGGAGATGGAAAAAGATGCTTGGTCGGTCCTCCTACTTCAAATTTGGGGCACTATGCGTGCAATCTACTGTGGCACCAGATATGAGTGGTGTGTTAAGTAGTGCTATTCTGATCAGTTTAATACTTGTTACTCCCCCTATCAGGGGAGGTGTATATGGCATGGATTTTAGGAACCGGGACATGGAAAAAGATGCTTGGTCAGTCCTCCTACTTGAAATTTGGGGCACTGTGCGTGCAATCGTGGCCGGACTTTTAGCCAACGGACATTTGGCCGACGGACATTTGGCCGAAACACAAATGGCTGTCACAAAACAGTCCGGCCACGAGATAGATAGATTTGATAGATAAATAAAGAGATTACATAGATCAATAGATGCAATATACATTTGATAGATACGAATTACATAGATCAATAGATGCAATATACATTTGATAGATACAAATTACATAGATCAATAGATGCATTATACATTTGATAGATATGATTGATAGTTAGATAGATTTGATAGATAAATAGATAGATTTGATAGATATATAATTTCCCAGACAGAAAATTACAAGACGTGCGGTCTGTGACCCATGGTAAGGTTCCCAGAGGCAGTTGCGGTGCCAGGGAACGTGTATATGGCATGGATTTTTGGAACCGGGAGATGGAAAAAGATGCTTGGTCGGTCCTCCTACTTCAAATTTGGGGCACTGCGTGTGCAATCTGTTGTGTCACCAGATATGAGTGGTGTGTAAAGTAGTACTATTCTGATCAGTTTAATACCTGTTACTCCCCCTATCGGGGGAGGTGTATATGGCATGGATTTTAGGAACCGGGAGATGGAAAAAGATGCTTGGTCGGTCTTCCTACTTCAAATTTGGCCGAAACACAAGTGGCTGTCACAAAACAGTCCGGCCACGAGATAGATAGATTTGATAGATAGATACATAGATTACATAGATCAATAGATGCAATATACATTTGATAGATAAGAATTACATAGATCAATAGATGCAATATACATTTGATAGATACGAATTACATAGATCAATAGATGCAATATACATTTGATAGATACGAATTACATAGATTAATAGATGCAATATACATTTGATAGATACGATTGATAGTTAGATAGATTTGATAGATAAATAGATAGATTTGATAGATATATAATTTCCCAGACAGAGAATTACAAGACGTGTGTTCTGGGACCCATGGTAAGGTTCCCAGAGGCAGTTGCGGCGCCAGGGGACGTGTATATGGCATGGATTTTCGGAACCGGGAGATGGAAAAAGATGCTTGGTCGGTCCTCCTACTTCAAATTTGGGGCACTGTGCGTGCAATCTATTGTGTCACCAGATATGAGTGGTGTGTTAAATAGTACTATTCTGATCAGTTTAATACCTGTTACTCCCCCTATCGGGGGAGGTGTATATGGCATGGATTTTAGGAACCGGGAGATGGAAAAAGATTCTTGGTCGGTCATCCTACTTCAAATTTGTCCGAAACACAAGTGGCTGTCACAAAATAGTCCGGCCACGAGATAGATTTGATAGATAGATACATAGATTACATAGATCAATAGATGCAATATACATTTGATAGATACAAATTACATAGATCAATAGATGCAATATACAGTTGATAGATACAAATTACATAGATCAATAGATGCAATATACATTTGATAATTACAAATTACATAGATTAATAGATGCAATATACATTTGATAGATACGATTGATAGTTAGATAGATTTGATAGATAAATAGATAGATTTGATAGATATATAATTTCCCAGACAGAGAATTACAAGACGTGCGGTCTGGGACCCATGGTAAGGTTCCCAGAGGCAGTTGCGGCACCAGGGGATGTGTATATGGCATGGATTTTAGGAACCGGGAGATGGAAAAAGATGCTTGGTCGGTCCTCCTGCTTCAAATTTGGGGCACTGCGCGTACAATCTATTGTGCCACCTGATATGAGTGGTGTGTTAAGTAGTACTATTCTGATCAGTTTAATACCTGTTACTCCCCCTATCGGGGGAGGTGTATATGGCATGGATTTTAGGAACCGGGAGATGGAAAAAGATGCTTGGTCGGTCCTCCTACTTCAAATTTGGCCGAAACACAAGTGGCTGTCACAAAACAGTCCGGCCACGAGATAGATAGATTTGATAGATAGATACATAGATTACATAGATCAATAGATGCAATATACATTTGATAGATACAAATTACATAGATCAATAGATGCAATATACATTTGATAGATACGAATTACATAGATCAATAGATGCAATATACATTTGATAGATACGAATTACATAGATCAGTAGATGCAATATACATTTGATAGATACGAATTACATAGATCAATAGATGCAATATACATTTGATAGATACGATTGATAGTTAGATAGATTTGATAGATATATAATTTACCAGACAGAGAATTACAAGACGTGCGTTCTGGGACCCATGGTAAGGTTACTTCCTTCTGCACAATTGAGTACAGGTTGGGGATTGCCTTTTGTGCAAAGAAATTGTGGCCGGATACCTTCCACTGCGGTGTCCCCTATCAGGGGACGTGTTGTTATAAGCTTGTATAATGTGGCTATTCCCAGAGAACCTTAAGTAAAACAGGCTTATACAAAAGGTTATTACCAAGGGAGATAGCTGGTTTACTTAGTACAAGTTCTTTTTATAACACTTTACAAAATCAAAATAAAGTGAATAAAACAGATGAAATGAAGTCTTTGTATATTTTACACAGTTGTAAAGAGTTGTGTTCTTTAAAGATAGAAGGCAGCAAACAAGCAGCTTATTGGTATTGTCTGAGAAAAGCAGAATTTTATAGCAAAGTCTCTTTATAGTTAAGCTTAGAAATGAGAAACTGATTTGCAGTCTGCAGTGTCCATATATCAAGAGGTATCAGGTTACAGCAAGCAGAACTTTGGATAAGAATATATACAGCTAGAGACAATTGTATATAAAATTAATGATACTTGCGAGTGAGTTTAGAACTGCAGAGAGCGAAGTTGGCACTGAGTCAAAATGGATCACAGCAGGGAAGATGTTCTTATTTCCTGGTAGAGGTAAACACTCAGTAATGGAGCTGGCTGGAAAATCAGACTGCAGAGTTAACACAGACTTGCAAGAGTTGCTGCCAAAGACTGTTCCTTGAAGTGTAAAGCAGCAGGAAATGCTTCTTAGGTTTAGAAGCTGGAGAAATGACAACAAGGATTTCCTTTAACAGGTACAAAAGCAGGATCTGTAGATTTTAGCTTTAGAGCTTGAAGCAGAGTGGGAACTACAAACTTCAATTATCAAGCAAAGCACAGGTGTACTGAACACACCTTTAAAGGGAGGTGAAGGAGTGGGTTGGTCTTAGTTCTTAAAGCTACAGGAATATGACAGATCCCCCCTTTCAGGGGCGCCCCCTTCCCGGCTCCAAACCTGGTTTGTCAGGATGTAGACGATGGAAGGATGTGAGCAATTGGGGAGCATGTAAGTCCCTAAGGGGTATCCAAGAATCCTCCTCATGACCATACCCTTTCCAATGTACTAGATACTCAATTGTTCTACCCCGGCGGCGCGAATCCAGAATTGATTCCACTTCGAATTCCGTTTGATCTTCTATCAGCTGAGGAGAGTCCTCGATGACTTGAGGAATATTAACATCAGATCCTTGATAGGGTTTAAGTAGAGAAACATGGAAGGATGGGTGTATCCTGTAAGATACAGGTAGATCAAGAATCGCTGCATTAGAGTTGATCATTCTTTTTATCTTGAACGGACCTATGAACTGGTTAGCCAGTTTTTTGCTTGGTACCTTTAATTTGAGGTTTTTTGTTGAGAGCCAAACTCTATCGCCAACTGAGTATTGAGGTGGAGTTAGATGTTTTTTATCAAAATAACTCTTTTGGGTACATTTAGATTTCTCTAAGTGAATCTTTAGGGAAGTCAAAGTTTGTTTCAAATTAGAGACATAATCCAGAGCATAAGGTGATTTTGAGGTGGAGATGAAGTTGGGTACAGTGGTTGGATGGTAACCATAAGTGGCAAAGAAGGGTGAGACTTTAGTAGAAGAGTTGATGGAGTTGTTGTATGCGAACTCTGCAAGCGGTAACCATTCAACCCAGTCATCCTGGTTCTGTGAGATATAACACCTTAAGTATTGCTCCAAAGTCTGATTCAGTCTTTCAGTAAGGCCATTAGATTGGGGATGAAATGCTGTTGTCATTCTAGAGGAGATTCTTAACAATTTACATAGTGCCTTCCAAAACCTGGATGTGAATTGAGTCCCTCGATCAGTGACTATAGAGGTCGGTAAACCATGGAGTTTCACAATGTGATCAAAGAATGTTTTAGCTGTTGTGATAGCGTTTGGAATTCTCTTAAGAGGTATGAAATGAGAGAGTTTAGTAAGATGATCTATAACCACTAATATGGTTGTGAATGAATTAGATGGTGGTAATTCAACTATGAAGTCCATTCCAATCATGGTCCAAGGGACTTCAGGTATAGGTAATGGTTTTAGTAAACCAAAAGGTCTGTGGTGTTCTTTTTTGCAAGCTGCACATACATGACAATTTGACACAAAGGTAACTACATCTTGTCTTAAACCAGGCCACCAGTAATTCCTTGTTAATAAATCCTGGGTTTTAGTGATTCCAGGATGACCGGACATAGGGTTCGTATGATGTAGATGTAGGATCTCCTTCCTTACAGAAGGAGGAACGTATAACAAATTGTTGTAGAAGTATAAACCTGAAGTGGTGTCCTTTACGCAGCATGATGGAATGGTAGAATCTTTTAGTAAAGCTAATAAAATGTCTTTTTGTAGGCTAGAAGTTACAGCTATAAACTTGGTCGACGGTATAACTGTTTGTTGTTCTTCCTTTTCATTATGTTTAATGAAAGAACGGGAAAGAGCATCAGCTTGGATGTTCCTTGAACCTGGTCTATATGTGATCTGAAAGTTAAATCGGTCCAGGAATAAAGACCATCGGACTTGTCTTGATGACAAGGTCTTGTTTTTTCTAAGATATTGTAAATTCTTATGATCTTTAAGAACTGTAAAAGGTTTGAGTGTCCCTTCCAGTAGGTGTCTCCAGTGTTCCAGGGCACATTTGATAGCTAGAAGTTCCAGGTCCCCAACGGAGTAATTCCTTTCAGCTATAGACAGGAGTCGAGAGTAAAAGGCTACAGGATGTAGGACTGAAGTATCGGTTTGTTGTTGGGAGAGAATAGCACCAATACCAACAGTGGAAGCATCAACCTCTAACACAAATTGAAATTCTGGATTAGGAAGCTGTAGGATAGGAGCTGAAGTAAAACATTCTTTTAAGTGCTCAAAAGCTTGTTGGGCTTCTACAGTCCAAACGAGTCGATTCTTACCGGTTAACTTAGTTAGAGGTTGGACAATGGATGAAAATCCTTTGATGAATCTCCTATAAAAATTAGAGAAGCCTAGAAACCTCTGAAGTGATTTCACAGAGGTAGGTACAGGCCATTTGAGTATGGATGTAACCTTCTCTGGATCCATGTTTACACCGTTAGGGGAAATTATGTAACCCAAAAATTTTATTGTCTTTACATGGAATACACATTTCTCAGCCTTGGCGTATAGCTGATGTTCTCTTAATCTAGACAAAACCCATCTTACATGTTTTACATGATCAGTTAGATTTTTGGAGTATATCAAAATATCGTCTAGATATATTACAACACACACATCCATTAAGTCTTTGAAAATATCGTTTATGAAAAATTGAAATGTGGCCGGAGCATTAGTTAAGCCGAATGGCATAACATTATATTGAAAGAGACCATAACGGGTTCTAAATGCTGTTTTCCATTCGTCACCGCTTTTTATCCTGATTAAATTGTATGCTCCCTTCAAATCTAGTTTGGTAAAGATGGTTGCATCTGTTAACTGTTCAAGTAATTCAGGTATTAAAGGAAGTGGATACCTATTTTTAATCGTAATAGAGTTTAATGCTCTGTAGTCAATGATTGGGCGTAAGGTCCCATCTTTATTTGTGACAAAGAATATGCCCGCTGCTGCAGGAGAGGTTGAGGTAGAAATAAAACCTTTCCTTAGATTATCGTCTAGGTACTCTCTGAGAAATTTTAATTCTTTTTGAGAGAGTGGAAAAATTCGGCCGAACGGTATGATAGACCCAGGTTTAGTATCAATGGGGCAATCATAAGGTCTGTGTGGAGGTAGATTTTCGGCTTCCTTAAGGTCAAATACATCTGAAAAGTCTGAATACTGCAATGGTATATGAGGGTGTAGAGTTTTGATTTCCACACAGGGAAAACAGGTAGCAGAACAGTATGGGGAAGAGAAAGTTACTGTGTTACTGCTCCAGTCTATTTGAGGGTTGTGTTTTCTTAACCAAGGATAACCCAATATTAAGGGGTGTAGTGAGCTAGGAATGATATCAAACGTAATGTATTCTGTATGACCCATGTTACAAGAGACAAGTAAAGGAACAGTATGGTGTGTGATTGGGCCTTTTAAATAAGTAGAGCCATCAATAACCTTCACATAGATAGGGGTTTGCTTTTGCACACAAGGTATTTTATTAGTATCTACAAGGGTTTTGTCAATGAAGCTTCCATAAGCTCCAGAATCTATCAGCGCCTCAGTCTTGAGAAGATGCTGGTCCCACTGTAAAGACAATGTGAAAGTTAATTGTGATTCATGAATGTTATCAGTATTTGGGTTAACTATAAGAATCTTACCCCTTTTTTGCCGGTTCAGAATAGGGCAGGAAGAGACACTGTGTTCTTTATTCCCACAGTACATACAGAGGTTTGAAATCCTCCTTCTCTGTTTCTCTTCTTGGGATAATGGTCCTCGGATGGCCCCAATTTCCATGGGCACAGGGGCTGTGGAGGTCTTTTCAGAATGAGAGGGTGTAAACCTTTTGAGGTAAGTTTCTGGGTGTTGTTTTTCAGCTCTCCTCTCTCTGTATCGTCTGTCCATGGCTATGCATATCTTTATGAGGGATTCCATGGTGTCTGGAGGTTCAATGCGAGAGATCTCATCCTTAAGATGTTCAGAGAGACCTAAACGGAATTGGTTTTTTAGACTTACAGTATTCCACTGTGAATCTGTAGCCCAGAGCTGAAAATCTGCCACATAGTCCTCAACTGGACGTTTGCCTTGCTTCAGGGTGCGCAAATTTGTTTCTGCGGTTAACTGGGTGTTGCAATCCTCATATAAGACAGCCATCTCCTTAAAAAATTCACTGATAGAATTCAAAATAGGATCATCAGTTTCATAAAACTTATCAGCCCACGAACGGGGATCTCCAGTTAGATAAGAGATGGTAGTACAAACCTTGATCTTGTCAGTATAATATGTCCTGGGCTTCATGGAAAACATCAGCATGCATGCATTTCTGAATTCACGAAAGCGTGTTCTTTCACCAGAAAAAATGTGTGGAGGGTTAACCTGTGGTTCAGGGTGATCAGCCTCTTTCCTTGAAAAGAAATCATTCATTAACCTCTTCAGGGTGTGGTTTTCATTTTTAACTTCAGTCAAACCTTGTGCTAAAATTTCAACTTTCTGGTTTAAGGAAGCTATTTCAATTGCCATTGAGGCAGGATCCATGATTTTTTTATATACAAGCTTTAAACTATAATGTATATATGTTAGTAAATTTCTTTATGGCTTGATAATTCTGTTATAAGCTTGTATAATGTGGCTATTCCCAGAGAACCTTAAGTAAAACAGGCTTATACAAAAGGTTATTACCAAGGGAGATAGCTGGTTTACTTAGTACAAGTTCTTTTTATAACACTTTACAAAATCAAAATAAAGTGAATAAAACAGATGAAATGAAGCCTTTGTATATTTTACACAGTTGTAAAGAGTTGTGTTCTTTAAAGATAGAAGGCAGCAAACAAGCAGCTTATTGGTATTGTCTGAGAAAAGCAGAATTTTATAGCAAAGTCTCTTTATAGTTAAGCTTAGAAATGAGAAACTGATTTGCAGTCTGCAGTGTCCATATATCAAGAGGTATCAGGTTACAGCAGGCAGAGTGTGTGATGCAGAGAGAAGGAGAGAGCCAGATTTAACCAGTTGTGAGCACTTTAACAGTTTGTATGTCAGCAGAACTTTGGATAAGAATATATACAGCTAGAGACAATTGTATATAAAATTAATGATACTTGCGAGTGAGTTTAGAACTGCAGAGAGCGAAGTTGGCACTGAGTCAAAATGGATCACAGCAGGGAAGATGTTCTTATTTCCTGGTAGAGGTAAACACTCAGTAATGGAGCTGGCTGGAAAATCAGACTGCAGAGTTAACACAGACTTGCAAGAGTTGCTGCCAAAGACTGTTCCTTGAAGTGTAAAGCAGCAGGAAATGCTTCTTAGGTTTAGAAGCTGGAGAAATGACAACAAGGATTTCCTTTAACAGGTACAAAAGCAGGATCTGTAGATTTTAGCTTTAGAGCTTGAAGCAGAGTGGGAACTACAAACTTCAATTATCAAGCAAAGCACAGGTGTACTGAACACACCTTTAAAGGGAGGTGAAGGAGTGGGTTGGTCTTAGTTCTTAAAGCTACAGGAATATGACACGTGTATATGGCATGGCTTTTAGGAACCGGGAGATGGAAAAAGATGCTTGGACACCCAGTACAGGTCGTTCTCCTTCAGCCTTTTTATACGAGGGTCCCCGACCCTCAACAGACACGACAGCATAAAAGACCCCATATGCCATGACTTCCTTTTGCACAATCGAGTACAGGTATGGCATTGATTTTAGGAACCCGGAGATAATTTTTAGGAACCGGGAGATGGAAAAAGATGCTTGGACACCCAGTACAGGTCGTTCTCCTTCAGCCTTTTTATACGAGGGTCCCTGACCCTCAACAGGCACGACAGCATGAAAGACCCCATATGCCATGACTTCCTTTTGCACAATCGAGTACAGGTTTGGTATCAATTTTAGGAACCCGGAGATAATTTTTAGGAACCGGGAGATGGAAAAAGATGCTTGGACACCCAGTACAGGTCGTTCTCCTTCAGCCTTTTTAAACGAGGGTCCCCGACCCTCAACAGGCACGACAGCATGAAAGACCCCATATGCCATGACTTCCTTTTGCTCAATCGAGTACAGGTATGGCATCAATTTTAGGAACCCGGAGATAATTTTTAGGAACCGGGAGATGGAAAAAGATGCTTGGACACCCAGTACAGGTCGTTCTCCTTCAGCCTTTTTATACGAGGGTCCCCGACCCTCAACAGGCACGACAGCATGAAAGACCCCATATGCCATGACTTTCTTTTGCACAATCGAGTACAGGTATGGTATCGATTTTAGGAACCCGGAGATAATTTTTAGGAACCGGGAGATGGAAAAAGATGCTTGGACACCCAGTACAGGTCGTTCTCCTTCAGCCTTTTTATACGAGGGTCCCCGACCCTCAACAGGCATGACAGCATGAAAGACCACATATGCCATGACTTCCTTTTGCACAATTGAGTACAGGTATGGCATCGATTTTAGGAACCCAGAGATAATTTTTAGGAACCGGGAGATGGAAAAAGATGCTTGGACACCCAGTACAGGTCATTCTCCTTCAGCCTTTTTATACGAGGGTCCCCGACCCTCAACAGGCCAGACAGTTTGAAAGACCCCATATGCCATGACTTCCTTTTGCACAATTGAGTACAGGTATGGCATAAATTTTAGGAACCCGGAGATGATTTTAGGAACCGGGAGATGGAAAAAGATGCTTGGTCGGTCCTCCTACTTCAAATTTGGGGCACTGCGCGTGCAATCTACTGTGCCACCAGATATCAGTGGTGTGTTAAGTAGTACTATTCTTAGCAGTTTAATCCCTGTTATGTGCCTTTTTTTTTGTTTGGGTTTTAAAGCCACAGTGCAGCACCAGAGGCCAGAAAAAATAGGCATGTACACATGCCTGAAAAATTAGGTATTGTTGCAGCCACTGCTGTAGCAGCGGCCAGAAAAATTGATGTTTGTTTGACAGTTAGAAAGTGCCCTAAAACATTGCGGCTTTAACCCTAGTTGTTGGCGGATAAGTCACGCAAGTCATCCGGCATTCGAAGATAAAATACAGCAGCGTGTGGACCATTTTTAGCCCAAGGCAGCTCATCTCATCAGGCCTTTTTTACTCGAATGTATTGCCCAATGTCAGTCCCTTCAGGATCCATCCCTCATTCATTTTAATAAAGGTGAGATAATCAAGACTTTTTTGACCTAGGCGACTTCTCTTCTCAGTGACAATACCTCCTGCTGCACTGAAGGTCCTTTCTGACAGGACACTTGAAGCGGGGCAGGCCAGAAGTTCAATTGCAAATTGGGATAGCTCAGGCCACAGGTCAAGCATGCACAACCAGTAGTCAAGGGGTTCATCGCTCCTCAGAGTGTCGAGATCTGCAGTTAATGCGAGGTAGTCTGCTACCTGTCGGTTGAGTCGTTCTCTGAGGCTGGATCCCGAAGGGCTGTGGCGATGCATAGGAGTTAAAAAGGTCCGCATGTCCTCCATCAACAACACGTCTTGAAAGCATCCTGTCCTTGCCGGCGTGGTTGTGGGAGGAGGAGTATTACTTTCATCTCTTCCCCTGTTAGATTCTGTTGTGCTGTGACATCACCCTTATACGCAGTGTAAAGCATACTTTTTAATTTATTTTTAACTGCTCCATCCTTTCCGACTTGCGGGAATTCGGTAACATTTCAGTCACTTTATGCTTATACCGGGGGTCTAGTAGTGTGGACACCCAGTACAGTTCGTTCTCCTTCAGCTTTTTTATACGAGTGTCCCTCAACAGGCATGATAGCATGAAAGACCCCATTTGCACAAGGTTGGATGCCGAACTACTCATGTCCCGTTCCTTGTCCTCACTGATCTCACTGAAGGTATCTTCTTCCCCCCAGCCACGTACAACACCACGGGTACCAGATAGGTGACAACAACGAGCACCCTGGGATGCCTGTTGTGCTTGGTCTTCCTCCTCCTCCTCAAAGCCACATTCCTCCTCTGACTCCTCTTCCTCACAATCCTCTTCCTGCGTTGCCGCTGGTCCAGCAAGCGATGCTGATAAGGCTGTTTCTGGTGGTGATGGAGACCACAACTCTTCCTCTTCACGCTCATCTACGGCCTGATCCAGCACTCTCCACAGGGTTAGGCTCCAGGAAGAAAACAAATGGTATGATGTCGCTGATGGTGCCTTTGGTGCGACTGACTAGGTTTGTCACCTCCTCAAAAGGACGCATGAGCCTACAGGCATTGTGCATGAGCGTCCAGTAACGTGGCAAAGAAATCCCCAGCTCCCCAGAGGCTGTCCTAGAACCCCGGTCATACAAATACTCATTAACGGCTTTTTCTTGTTGGAGCAGGAGGTCGAACATTAGGAGTGTTGAATTCCAATGTGTCAGGCTGTCGCAAATCAAGCGCCTCACTGGCAGGTTGTTTCACCGCTGGATATCTGACAAGTGCGCCATGGCTGTGTAGGAATGCCTGAAATGGCCACACGCCTTCCTGGCCTGCTTCAGGACGTCCTGTAAGCCTGGGTACTTATGCACAAAGCGTTGTACGGCACATGTGTCAACTTGCCCAATTTCAATGCCACCAAATTACTTCCATTGTCAGAAACCACTTTGCCGATCTCCAGTTGGTGCGGAGTCAGCCTCTGATCCACCTGTGCATTCAGGGTGGACAGGAGTGCTGCTACGGTGTGACTCTCTGCTTTCAGGCAAGTGAACCCCAAGACGGCGTGACACTGCCATATCTGGGATGTGGAATAGTACCTGGGGAGCTGGGGGGGTGCCGTTGATGTGGAGCAAGACGCAGCAGCAGAAGAGGACTCAGCCGAGGAGGTTATGGAAGAGGATGGAGTAGGAGGAGTAGAGGAGTTGGCAGCAGGCCTGCCTGCAAGTCGTGGCGGTGTCACCAACTCCTCTGCAGAGCCACGCATTCCATGCTTGGCAGCCGTCAGCAGGCTTACCCAATGCGCAGTGTAGGTGATATACCTGCCCTGACCATGCTTTGCAGACCAGCTATCAGTGGTCAGATGGACCCTTGCCCCAACACTGTGTGCCAGACATGCCATTACTTCCTTTCGCAAAATCTAGTACAGGTTGGGGATTGCCTTTTGTGCAAAGAAATTTCGCCCGGGTACCTTCCACTGCGGTGTCCCAATAGCTACAATTTTTTTGAACACCTCAGACTCCACCAGCTTGTATGGTAAAAGCTGGCGGGCTAACAGTTCAGACAAGCCAGCAGTCAGACGCCGGGCAAGGGGGTGACTTGGTGACATTGGCTTCTTACGCTCAAACATGTCCTTGACAGACACCTGACTGTGGGCAGATGAGCAGGAACTGCTCCGGAAGAGAGACGGATTGGCGGATGGTTGAGAGGGGGCAAGGAGTACAGCAGTGGTTGACGTGGCTGAAGATGCTGGACCAGGAGGAGGATGGCGGCTTTGAGTTTGTGTGCTGCTTGTCCTCATGTGTTCATCCCATAGGCGTTTGTGATGTGAGATCATGTGCCTTCGCAAAGCAGTTGTACCTAGGTGGGTGTTGGACTTCCCACGACTCAGTTTCTTTTGGCACAGGTTGCAAATGGCATTGCTGTTGTCAGAGGCAGACACATAAAAAAATGCCACACTGCTGAGCTCTGCGATGACGGCATTCTGGTGGTGGCAACAGCATGCGTTGATTGGCGTGCTGTCTGGCTGACCCCGGGTGCCGATGCATGCTGTCTAACTGTGCCACTAGCTCCTTGCGACGACCTCCCTCTGCTTCCAACTTGTCTCCTCCTCCTGCTCCTCTCTGTCTCACCATCTGAACTTTCCACCTGTTCTTCTTCTCTTCTACCGGGCACCCACGTGACATCCACGGACGCATCATCAACGGAAGCAACGGCGGGTACAACATCATCATCATCACCCCGTGCGTCGTCCATGTCGGTAATGCTGCCTGACTGAGACATATCACAGTTATCTACATCCTCTGTCAATGATGGTTGCGCATCACTCATTTCTTCACACTGAGGTGTACATAACTCCTCTGACAGATCAAGTGAGGCGGCTGTGGTGTTAGTGTCGGTGGTGGCGGCAGGCAGGCGAGTGGTAAGTTGAGAGGTGCCTGAATCTAAGCTAGAGGAGGAGGATGGTGCGTCAAGGTTACAAACGGAAGCTGTAGAAGATTGGGTGTCCTGTGTTATAAAGTCAACTATTTCATCAGAACTTTTCGTGTTCATGGTACGTGGCCTAACACTGGGCATTATTCTATGGCCAAAGGGAATCACAGCACCACGACCACGACGGCCCCTGCGGGTTGGCCTGCCTCTACCTGTCTTTTTATTTTCAATTAGTGCTACTATGCGTGCAAGCTACTGTGAGTGGGCACAGTATACGCTGTGAGCCTTACACAAAAAACCAGACTGATGTTTCACAGTCAAATTTTTTTTTTTTAAATGTACACTGACAGTGCACTACTATTAAACAAGATAATATGAGTGGTGGCACTGGGCAAGTGGGCACAGTATATGCTGTGAGCCTGACACAAAAAAGCAGACTGATGTTTCAAAGTCAAAATAGTTTTTTTATTTTTAAAATGTACACTTACACTACTATTAAACAAGATAATATGAGTGGTGGCACTGGACAAGTGGGCACAGTATACGCTGTGAGCCTGACACAAAAAAGCAGACTGATGTTTCACAGTCAAAATATTTTTTTGATTTTTAAATGTTCACTTACACTACTATTAAACAAGATATGAGTGGTGGCACTGGGCAAGTGGGCACAGTATACGCTGTGAGCCTGACACAAAAAAGCAGACTGATGTTTCAAAGTCAAAATAGTTTTTTTATTTTTAAAATGTACACTTACACTACTATTAAACAAGATAATATGAGTGGTGGTGGCATTGGACAAGTGGGCACAGTATAAGCTGTGAGCCTGACACAAAAAAGCAGCACTGATGTTTCACAGTCAAAATATTTTTTTTTATTTTTAAATGTACACTTACACTACTATTAAACAAGATAATGAGTGGTGGTGGCACTGGACAAGTGGGCACAGTATACGCTGTGAGCCTGACACAAAAAAGCAGAATGATGTTTCACAGTCAAAATAGTTTTTTTATTTTTAAAATGTACACTTACACTACTATTATTAAACAAGATAATGTGAGTGGTGGCACTGGACAAGTGGGCACAGTATACGCTGTGAGCCTGACACACAGACTGGCAGTGGCAGGCTGGCCTGGCAACTGCAATTAGATTACACTAGCAGACTGATGTAAAAGTTTTTTTTATAAAAATTTACACTAATGTTACACCAGATATGAGTGGTGGCACTGAGCAAGTAGGCACAGTATATGCTGTGAGCCACTACTGTTACACCAGATATGACTGGTGGTGGCACTGAGCAAGTAGACACAGTATATGCTGTGAGTCTGACACACAGGCTGGCAGTGGCAGGCTGGCCTGGCAACTGAAATTAGATTACACTAGCAGACTGATGTAAAAGTTTTTTTTAAAAAAAATTTACACTACTGTTACACCAGATATGACTGGTGGTGGCACTGAGCAAGTAGGCACAGTATATGCTGTGAGCCTGACACACTGGCTGGCAGTGGCAGGCTGGCCTGCTGGCAACTGAAATTAGATTACACTAGCAGACTGATGTAAAAGGTTTTTTTTTTTTAAATTTACACTAATGTTACACCAGATATGAGTGGTGGCACTGAGCAAGTAGGCACAGTATATGCTGTGAAGGCTGGCAGTGGCAGGCAGGCAACTGCTATTAAATTACACTAGCAGACTGATGTAAAAGTTTTTTTTTAAAAAATGTACACTACTGTTACACCAGATATGACTGGTGGTGGCACTGAGCAAGTAGGCACAGTATATGCTGTGAGTCTGACACACAGGCTGGCAGTGGCAGGCTGGCCTGGCAACTGAAATTAGATTACACTAGCAGACTGATGTAAAAGTTTTTTTTAAAAATTTACACTAATGTTACATCAGATATGAGTGGTGGCACTGAGCGAGTAGGCACAGTATATGCTGTGAGCCTGACACACAGGCTGGCAGTGGCAGGCAGGCAACTGCTTTTAGATTACACTAGCAGACTGATGTAAAAGGTTTTTTTTTTAAATTACACTACTGTTACACCAGATATGACTGGTGGTGGCACTGAGCAAGTAGGCACAGTATATGCTGTGAGCCTGACACACAGGCTGGCAGTGGCATGCTGGCCTGGCAACTGAAATTAGATTATACTAGCAGACTGATGTAAAAGTTTTTTTTTTTAAATTTACACTAATGTTACACCAGATATGACTGGTGGTGGCACTGAGCAAGTAGGCACAGTATATGCTGTGAGCCTGACACACAGGCTGGCAGTGGTATGCTGGCCTGGCAACTGAAATTAGATTATACTAGCAGACTGATGTAAAAGTTTTTTTTTTTTAAATTACACTACTGTTACACCAGATATGACTGGTGGTGGCACTGAGCAAGTAGGCACAGTATATGCTGTGAGCCTGACACACAGGCTGGCAGTGGCATGCTGGCCTGGCAACTGAAATTAGATTATACTAGCAGACTGATGTAAAAGTTTTTTTTTAAAATTTACACTAATGTTACACCAGATATGAGTGGTGGCACTGAGCAAGTAGGCACAGTATATGCTGTGAGCCTGACACACAGGCTGGCAGTGGCAGGCTGGCCTGGCAAATGAAATTAGATTATACTAGCAAACTGATGTAAAAGGTTTTTTTAAAAATTTACACTAATGTTACACCAGATATGAGTGGTGGCACTGAGCAAGTAGGCACAGTATATGCTGTGAGCCTGACACACAGGCTGGCAGTGGCAGGCTGGCCTGGCAACTGAAATTAGATTACACTAGCAGACTGATGTAAAAGTTTTTTAAAAAAAAAATTACACTAATGTTACACCAGATATGAGTGGTGGCACTGAGCAAGTAGGCACAGTATATGCTGTGAGCCTGACACACAGGCTGGCAGTGGCAGGCAGGCAACTGCTATTAGATTACACTAGCAGACTGATGTAAAAGTTTTTTAAAAAATATTTATACTACTGTTACACCATATATGACTGGTGGTGGCACTGAGCAAGTAGGCACAGTATATGCTGTGAGCCTGACACACAGGCTGGCAGTGGCAGGCTGGCCTGGCAACTGAAATTAGATTACACTAGCAGACTGATGTAAAAGTGTTTTTTTTTTTTAATTTACACTAATGTTACACCAGATATGAGTGGTGGCACTGAGCAAGTAGGCACAGTATATGCTGTGAGCCTGACACACAGGCTGGCAGTGGCAGGCTGGCCTGGCAACTGAAATTAGATTACACTAGCAGACTGATGTAAAAGTTTTTTTTTTAAAAAAAAATTACACTAATGTTACACCAGATATGAGTGGTGGCACTGAGCAAGTAGGCACAGTATATGCTGTGAGCCTGACACACAGGCTGGCAGTGGCAGGCAGGCAACTGCTATTAGATTACACTAGCAGACTGATGTAAAAGTTTTTTTTTAAAAATTTATACTACTGTTACACCAGATATGACTGGTGGTGGCACTGAGCAAGTAGGCACAGTATATGCTGTGAGCCTGACACACAGGCTGGCAGTGGCAGGCTGGCCTGGCAACTGAAATTAGATTACACTAGCAGACTGATGTAAAAGTGTTTTTTTTTTAATTTACACTAATGTTACACCAGATATGAGTGGTGGCACTGAGCAAGTAGGCACAGTATATGCTGTGAGCCTGACACACGCTGACAGGCAGGCAAATGCAATTAGATTACAAAGAAGAAGAAAAAAGACTGATGTTCTAGCCCTAAAAAGGGCTTTTTGGGGTGCTGTCCTTACAGCAGAGATCAGATGAGTCCTTCAGGACTGTAGTGGACACTGAATACACTAGCCTAGCTATCAATTTCCCTATAAAATCAGCAGCAGCTACACTATCCCTCCTCTCACTAAGAATGCAGGATCAGAATGAATCTAAAATGGCTGCTGCACAGGAGCTGGGAGGGTCTGGGAGGGAGTGTCTGCTGCTGATTGGCTGAAATGTGTCTGCAGACTGTGAGATACAGGGTCAAAGTTTACTCAATGATGACGAATAGGGGGCGGATCGAACATCGCATATGTTCACCCACTGCGGCGAACGCGAACAAGCTATGTTCGCCGGGAACTGTTCTCCGGCAAACTGTTTGCAACATCACTATTCTGTAGTCGGCTCTTGTCGCAGCAGCAAAGCTGTAATCAATAAGGTAAGATCCATCTCAAGGTTCTGGAAATGTTCATCTGTGAGTCGCCGCGTTGACTGCTCCCAGGCCTCCATGTTAGTACTGCACTCCGGGCTCAGCAGACAAATTGCCCGCTAACCGCCTGCCGCTGCCCTTAGAAATGTAAACGGTAAGTGGCTATTTAAGCTCAGATGCTCAGGAAGTGGTAGCTTATAATCCTCTGGTTCCTCAGCCAATTTCAAACTCTGCTAAAGGTGGGCCCAGCAAAATGGCGATGTTCACTGTGTGACGGAGTTGAAGGGCTCAAACGTAGTGTGCACTCTCTGCATAGATTTCTGTCTGCCCTGCGCTCCTGTATGTGTAGCAATGGGCTCTTGGATGATAAAACAGGTAAAGTGAAGCAAATAATATTGCGGTATATTACATATTTTAGCTCAAAAGTCAGGAGCTCTGTCTAAACACGTCTAGCTTCTTCGGCCGTTGCCTCCTCCCCACCAAAATATTTTTTTTTTTAACTAAAACAATGACATATTTTTTTTTCATATATACGTGGTGAGAATCCATGAGCTGTTACGTATGGGATATACATTCCTACCAGGTAAAGGCATAGTTTCCCAAACCTCAAAGCCTATAAATACCCCTCCTACCCCACATATACCTTAAGTTTTAACTTTGCCTCTTTAAGAGGTGGTTGAAGCATAATGATGTGTTTGATTTCTTCAGTGAAAAGCATTTCAGAGCATATTGAAGCCCGGTTCCCCTCAGAGTACTTGTCAGACTGATGTGAAGGGCCTTATGACAACATGTTTTTCGGCTCACAGGAAATCTTTTCATAGGCTATCTGTAAATTTGGTTGCAGGGATTCATATTCTGGCTCCCTTTACAGATCTACATTATACTCCTATTCCATTACCTCTGCTGATATGTTTTAGTACTCGTTTGGCTGTCTGCTATAAGTGGATGAGTGTCTAAAGGTAAGTATGTTTAATTTCTTATATGGACACTCTTAGCTATGTATGGGCACTTTTTACTTATTAAAAGGTTTTCAGTGTTTATATATAGAGCCCAGGGACAGGCACTATTTACCCTTAATTTTGTTATAAAATCATATACAAACTTGTTCAAATCTGTTTGCAACACAACTTTTTTATTCTATCATAAAATATGCGTAGAGTTTTTTGTTTTTGCTCAGCCAGTTTGAATTTAACTGCCAGAATATGCACGGTTGCGCGCACTTTGATGCACTTTAACCCCTTAATGACCGAGGACGTGCAGGGTACGTCCTCAAAAAAAAGGCAGTTAACGCCTGAGGACGTACCCTGCACATCCTCGGTGTGGAAAGCAGCTGGAAGCGATCCTGCTCGCTTCCAGCTGCTTTCTGGTTATTGCAGTGATGCCTCGATATGGAGGCATCCTGCAATAACCTCACATGGCCATCCGATGCAGAGAGAGCCACTCTGTGGCCCTCTCTGCACCGGACATCGATGGCCGGTATCGTTGGTGGGTGGGAGCCGAATTGGGAGGCGGGTGGGCGGCCATCGGTGTGCCGCATGATGTCAAGGGGGGCGGGACCGTCGGGGGGCGCGCATGGACGCGCGCGCGTGCACGGAGGGTGGCGGGCGGGCGCGTGCACGGGGCGGGAGCGGGGGGGGAACCGCTACACTACGGAAAATGTTTTAATAAAACTGGTCTAATCTTGTTTGTGCAAAAGCACAAAAAGTGATCGTGGAGGGGTGGGGGGGTTGGTTTTGTGTGTGGGAAAGCTACACTACAGAAACTTTTAACAAATTTAAAAAAAAAACAATTTTTTCTTCTAAACTGGGTACTGGCAGACAGCTGCCAGTACCCAAGATGGCGCCCATTAAGTTAGAGTGGGAGGGGATAGAGCTGTTTGGGGGGGGATCAGTGAGGTTGGGGGCTAAGGGGGGATCGTACACAGCAGCATATGTAAATATGCTTAAAAAATCATTAAAAAAAAAATATATAGCTTTTATTTTAGTACTGGCAGACTTTCTGCCAGTACTTAAGATGGCGGGGACAATTGTGGGGTGGGGGAGGGAAGAGAGCTGTTTGGGAGGGATCAGGGGGTCTGATGTTTCAGGTGGGAGGCTGAGCTCTACACTAAATCTAATATTAACCCTGCAAGCTCCCTACAAGCGACCTAATTAACCCCTTCACTGCTAGCCATAATACACGTGTGATGCGCAGCGGCATTTAGCGGCCTTCTAAATACCAAAAAGCAACGCCAAAGCCATATATGTCTGCTATTTCTGAACAAAGGGGATCCCAGAGAAGCATTTACAACCATTTGTGCCATAATTGCACAAGCTGTTTGTAAATGATTTCAGTGAGAAACCTAAAATTGTGAAAAATTTTAAGTTTTTTTTAATTTGATCGCATTTGGCGGTGAAATGGTGGCATGAAATATACCAAAATGGGCCTAGATCAATACTTGGGGTTGTCTACTACACTACACTAAAGCTAAAATTAACCCTACAAGCTCTCTACATGCTCCCTAATTAACCCCTTCACTGCTGGGCATAATACACGTGTGGTGCGCAGTGAGTGGCATTTAGTGGCATTCTAATTACCAAAAAGCAACACCAAAGCCATATAAGTCTGCTATTTCTGAACAAAGGGGATCCCAGAGAAGAATTTACAACCATTTGTGCCATAATTGCACAAACTGTTTGTAAATAATTTCAGTGAGAAACCTAAAGTTTGTGAAAAAATTTGTGAAAAAGTGAACGATTTTTTTTATTTGATCGCATTTGGCGGTGAAATGGTGGCATGAAATATACCAAAATGGGCCTAGATCAATACTTTGGGTTGTCTACTAAAAAAAATATATATATACACATGTCAATGAATATTCAGAGATTCCTAAAAGATATCAGTGTTCTAATGTAACTAGCGCTAATTTTGAAAAAAAAATGGTTTGGAAATAGCAAAGTGCTACTTGTATTTATGGCCCTATAACTTACAAAAAAAGCAAAGAAGATGTAAACATTGGGTATTTCTAAACTCAGGACAAAATTTAGAAACTATTTAGCATGGATGTTTTTTGGTGGTTGTAGATGTGTAACAGATTTTGGGGGTCAAAGTTAGAAAAAGTGTTTTTTTTTTCAATTTTTCCTCATATTTTATAATTTTTTTATAGTAAATTATAAGATATGATGAAAATAATGGTATCTTTAGAAAGTCCATTTAATGGCGAGAAAAACGGTATATAATATGTGTGGGTACAGTAAATGAGTAAAAGGAAAATTACAGCTAAACACAAACACCGCAGAAATGTAAAAATAGCCTTGGTCCCAAACGGACAGAAAATGGAAAACTGTGGTCATTAAGGGGTTAAAGATTAAGATGGCGTCATCAAAAAGTGCCTCATTAGTGCGCAACTTTTCTTTGATCATTTGTGCTGTCCGCTAGTCTTTCAATAAGCGTCCTCCTCTAAAATCATTGCGCTCTACACATCGCTTCATAAGAAATACTAGAGCATTATACAAACAATTACAGACGCTTCTTAAAGGCTCTTAATATAATGGTTTTCACATAAGGGGTTATTTCTTATTTTATACTGAAAAGTATATTTATATAAACTACCCTTGCAAACATTTAAAGAAATATTTTTTTTCCATTCCTCAAGGCTTGCCAAATAAGACGTTTATCTTGAAATTATTGCAAACTTGATTATTATTTTTGTCATTTTAGCCGTAATGGAGCAGCAACCTGTCCTTGACGTTAAAGGGACATAAAACAAGTTGGGACAAAATATAATAAAATGTACTTTAATTACTTTACCTGCAAATTTATACTGCAGTGCTTCTTCATTAACCCTTTTTTTTAAGTGTCTGAATTGTACATCTCTAACTCCCCCCACACAATTCTTTTTTATGGCTACATCCATATCTACCATTGATATGGTAGAATACAAGACTTTAACAGTCATTATCTGCTGGAGCATGCCTAGAAGCAAATAAGCTGATGCTAAACACAAATGGGGGGGGGGGGGGGGATCAGTCTTCTCCAGAGAGCACATCTATGTAAGTAATTTTGCTTATTTTCGAAAATTATTTTAAAATACTTGGCAGCAATTTTTAAACAATTTTTTTTATGCAAACTATTTTTTACTTATTTAGCCCTTTTAGGATATGCACAGATTTCAACATGTTTTATGGAACTTTAACATAGAAACTGAGTGTGCTGAACACCTTTCACCAAAGCTAAGTGTGCTTATTGTAAATCAACTGAAATAGCTTCTTCAGCTCATTTATGTGACTCATGTTTAGATTTTCTAACACGTAATACACAATCTAATAATGTTTCTATATGTATAAATGCACCTACTGTTGGCGTACCTCCAGCAATGAAAATTTGTATTGCTGCAGCAATTGAGAGGGTCCTGACTGCACTACCCCCTGCAAATAAATGTAAAAGGTCAGCTCATACTTTACCTTATACTTGTAATATTTGTACTGACCAGCAAGATACTGAAGTATCTTTATATGATGAGGATTCCTCTTATAATGAGGCTCCTTCATCAGACACAAAACCTGATAATTCTTTTTTTATTTAGAATCGAGCATATTCGTTCTCTTTTAATGGTAGTTTTAGTCACTCAGGGATTGAAGAAGCTAAACCTTCTGATGATAGATCCTGTAATTGTTTAAATTCAGTGTATAAAACTGTTGTCAATCTCCCTGAGATTTTCCCTGTACCTGATGCTGTTTCTGATATGATTGCTAAAGAATGGTCTAAACCAGATTCCTCTTTTAACCCTTCTTCTAGGTTTAACAAATTACAGGTGAAACTCGAAAAATTAGAATATCATGCAAAAGTTCATTTATTTCACTAATGCAACTTAAAAGGTGAAACTAATATATGAGATAGACTCATTACATGCAAAGCAAGATAGTTCAAGCTGTGATTTGTCATAATTGTGATGATTATGGCTTACAGCTCATGAAAACCCCAAATCCACAATCTCAGAAAATTATATTACATGCAATCAATAAAACAAGGATTGTACATAGAACAATATCGGACCTCTGAAAAGTATAAGCATGCATACTGTATGTACTCAGTTTGTGCCCCTTTTGCAGCAATTACTGCCTCAATGCGGCATGGCATGGAAGCTATCAGCCTGTGGCACTGCTGAGGTGTTATGGAAGACCAGGATGCTTCAATAGCGGCCTTCAGCTCTTCTGCATTGTTCGGTCTCATGTCTCTCATCTTTCTCTTGGCAATGACCCATAGATTCTCTATGGGGTTGAGGTTAGGCGAGTTTGCTGGCTAATCAAGCACAGTAATCCCACGGTCATTGAACCAGTTTTTTGTGATTTTGGCAGTGTGGGCAGGTGCCAAGTCCTGCTGGAAAATGAAGTCAGCATCCCCATAGAGCTGCAGAAGGAAGCATGAAGTTCTCCAAATCTCCTGGTAGTTGGCTGCGTTGACCCTGGACTTAATGAAGCACAGTGGACCAACACAAGCAGATGTCATGGCTGCCCAAATCAACACAGACTGTGGAAACTTCACACTGGACTTCAAGTATCTTGTAGTGTGTGCCTCTCCATGCTTCCTCCATACTCTGGGTCCTTGGTTTCCAAATGAGATGCAAAATTTGCTCTCATCAGAAAATAGGACTTTGGACCACTGAGCATCAGGCCAGGTCTGTTTTTCTTTAGTCCAGGTAAGACGCTTCTGACATTTATTGTTCAGGAGTGACTTGACAAGAGGAATACGACATTTGAAGACCATGTCCAGGATCCGTCTGAGTGTGGTGGCTCTTGATGCATTGGGGCATATGTATCAAGCTCCGAATGGAGCTTGATGCCCCGTGTTTCTAGCGAGCCTGCAGGCTCGCCAGAAACAGCAGTTATTAAGCAGCGGTCACAAAGACCGCTGCTCCATAACCTGTCCACCTGCTCTGAGCAGGCGGACAGACATCGCTGGTAATCAACCGGATCGAGTACGATTGGGTTGATTGACACCCCCTGCTGGCGGCCTATTGGCCGTGAGTCTGCAGGGGGCGGCGTTGCACCAGCAGCTCTTGTGAGCAAGGTCTGTCGGACCTGATCCGCACTGTCGGATCAGGTCCGACAGACCTTGATAACTAGAGGCCACTGACTCCAGCCTCAGTCCACTCCTTGTGAAAGTCCTCAACACTGTGAATGGCCTTTTCCTGACAATCCTCTTCAGGCTGCTGTCATCTCTCCTGCTTGTGCACCTTTTTCTTCCAAATTTTTCCCTTCCATATAACTTTCTATTAATGTGCTTTGATACAGCACTTTGGGAACATCCAACTTCTTTTCCAATTACCTTTTGAGGCTTTCCCTCTTTATGGAGGGTGTCAATGATGGTTTTCTGCACAACTGTCAGGTCAGCAGTCTTTCCCATGATTGTGATTCCTACTGAACCAGACTGAGAGACCATTTAAAGGCTCAGGAACCCTTTGCAGGTATTATGGCTTAATTACCTGATTAGAGTGGGACACTTTGAGCCTAGAATATTGAACCTTTTCACAATATTCTAATTTTCTGAGATTGTGGATTTGGGGTTTTCATGAGCTGTAAGCCATAATCATCACAATTATGACAAATCACGGCTTGAACTATCTTTCTTTGCATGTAATGAGACTATCTCATATATTAGTTTCACCTTTTAAGTTGCATTAGTGAAATAAATTAACTTTCTCTTGTAAGGTGTATCCAGTCCACTGATTCATCCATTACTTGTGGGATATTCTCCTTCCCAACAGGAAGCTGCAAGAGGATCACCCACAGCAGAGCTGTCTATATAGCTCCTCCCCTAACTGCCACCTCCCAGTCATTCTCTTGCAGCTCTCGACAAGGGAAGCAGCTAGAGAGATGTGGTGCATTAATGTAGTTTATCTTCAATCAAAAGTTTGTTATTTTCAAATGGTACCGGAGTTCTACTATTTAAGCCTCAGGCAGAAAGATGAAGAAGTCTTTGATGATCTTAGCAGGTTGTAACTAAGATCCATTGCTGCTCTCACACATAACTGAAGAGATGGGTAACTTCAGTTGGGGGAATAGCGTGCAGGGTCTCCTGCTCTGAGGTATGTGCAGTTTTAAATTTTTCTACAGAAATGATAAGCTAGAAAATGCTGACAATACCGGATTTATTTAAGGTAAGCCTGATTACAGTGATTTAATAACGACTGGTATCATGCTTGCTGTAAAGGGTAATATTTTTATTATTTACTCACATTACTGAATAGATATAACGTTTGCTTGAGGTGTATAAACATTTATTTAATATTGGTGATAAAACTTTATTCTGGGGCCCAGTTTTTCCACATGGCTGACTAGATTTTGCCTAGGGATAGTTTTTTAAGGCCCTCTCACTGTGAGTACAGGTTGGGAGGGGCCTATTTTCCATTAGTTTTTGCAGCTTGAGACATCCAGCTTCCCTGAAGGAGTCCCCTGAACATATAGGACCTCTCTAAGGGGTTTTTGTGCCTTCCAAAGTCGTTGTATGGGCAGGTAGGGCCACAGTAGAGCTGTGGCAGTTTGTTGTGACTGTTTAAAAAATGTTTATATTGTTTTTTTGATCCGGTTTTGAAACTAAGGGGTTAATCATCCATTTGCAAGTGGGTGCAATGCTCTTTCAGCCTATTATACACACTGTAAAAATTTTGTAAGATTTACTGCTTTTTTCACTGTTTTAGCAGTTTATGTGATTGTTTTTTTCTCTTAAAGGCACAGTACCGTTTTTATTTTTTGCTTGTTCACAGTTATTAAAGTGTTTTCCAAGCTTGCTGGTCTCATTACTAGTCTGTTTAAACATGTCTGACATAGAGGAAACTCATTGTTCATTATGTTTAGAAGACATTGTGGAACCCCCTCTTAGAATGTGTACCAAATGTACTGATTTTACTATAGATTACAAAGACCATATTCTGGCTTTAAAAAATTTATCACCAGAAGAAATTGACAAGGAGGAAGTTATGCCGTCTAACACTCCCCACGTGTCAGATCCTATAAATCCTGCTCAGGGGACGCCAAGTACATCTAGCGTGCCCATTGCGTATACCTTGCAAGACATGGCGGCAGTTATGAATCATACCCTTACAGAGGTATTATCTAAACTGCCAGGATTGCAAGGAAAGCAAGACAGCTCTGGGACTAGAATAAATACAGAGCTCTCTGACGCTTTAGTAGCTATCTCTGATACACCCTCACAATATAATGACGCTGAAGCAGGGGAGCTTCAATCTGTGGGTGATTTTTCTGATTCAGGGAAGATACTTCAATCTGATTCTGATATGTCTACATTTAAATTTAAGCTTGAACACGTCCGCGTATTGCTTAGGGAGGTTTTAGCAACTCTGGACGACTGTGACACTATTGTAGTCCCAGAGAAATTATGTAGATTGGATAAATACTATGCAGTACCTACTTACACTGATGTTTTTCCAATCCCTAAAAGGTTTTCTGAAATTATTACTAAGGAATGGGATAGACCAGGTGTACCATTCTCTCCCCCTCCTGTTTTTAAAAAGATATTTCCTATAGACGCCGCTACACGGGACTTATGGCAGACAGTCCCTAAGGTGGAGGGAGCAGTTTCTACTCTAGCTAAGCGTACCACTATCCCTGTCGAGGACAGTTGTGCTTTTCTAGATCCAATGGATAAAAAATTAGAGGGTTACCTTAAGAAAATTTTTATTCAACAAGGTTTTATTCTCCAGCCTCTTGCATGCATTGCCCCAGTCACTGCTGCCGCGGCTTTCTGGTTTGATTCCCTAGAGGAGGCTCTACATGTTGAAACCCCGTTGGAAGATATTATTGACGAGCTTAGGGCCCTTAAGCTAGCCAATTCATTTGTTTCTAACGCTGTTGTTCATTTAACCAAGCTAACGGCTAAAAATTCAGGTTTTGCTATTCAGGCGCGTAGGGCGCTATGGTTTAAATCCTGGTCAGCTGACGTGACTTCAAAGTCTAAACTTCTCAACATTCCCTTCAAAGGACAGATCCTATTTGGGCCTGGACTGAAGGAGATCATTTCTGACATCACTGGAGGAAAAGGTCACACTCTTCCTCAAGACAGGTCCAACAAATTAAGGACCAAACAGTCTAGTTTTCGGCCCTTTCGAAACTTCAAGAGTGGCGCAGCTTCAACTTCCTCTAACACAAAGCAAGAGGGAACTTTTGCCCGGTCTAAGCCGGTCTGGAGACCTAACCAGGCTTGGAACAAGGGGAAACAGGCCAAGAAGCCTGCTGCTGCCTCTAAGACAGCATGAAGGAGCAGCCCCCGATCCGGAAACGGATCTAGTAGGGGGCAGACTCTCTCTCTTCGCCCAGGCTTGGGCAAGAGATGTCCAGGATCCCTGGGCATTGGAAATTGTGTCCAAGGGTTATCTTCTGGAATTCAAAACCCCTCCCCCAAAAGGGAGATTTCATCTCTCACTTTTATCTGCAAACCAGATAAAGAGAGAAGCATTCTTACATTGTGTTCAAGACCTCCTAGTTATGGGATTGATCCACCCAGTTCCACAGGAGGAACAGGGACAGGGCTTTTATTCAAATCTGTTTGTTGTTCCCAGAGGGAACATTCAGACCAATCTTAGATCTCAAGATCTTAAACAAATTTCTCAGAGTCCCATCCTTCAAGATGGAGACTATTCGAACCATCCTTCCTATGATCCAGGAGGGTCAATACAGGCACTACCAGTTTGTGGCTCTTCCCTTCGGGTTGGCCACGGCACCAAGAATCTTTACAAAGGTTCTAGGGTCCCTTCTAGCGGTCCTAAGGCCGTGGGCTATCGCAGTAGCCCCTTACTCAGACGACATTCTGATACAGGCGTTGACTTTTCAAGTTGCCAGGTCTCACACAGACATTGTTCTGGCATTTCTGAGGTCGCATGGGTGGAAAGTGAACGAAGAAAAAAGTTCTCTATCCCCTCTCACAAGAGTTTCCTTCCTAGGAACTCTGATAGATTCTGTAGAAATGAAGATTTACCTGAAAGAGGCCAGGTTGTCAAAACTTCTAAATTCCTGCTGTGTTCTTTATTCTACTTCTCGCCCTTCAGTGGCTCAGTGTATGGAAGTAATCGGCTTAATGGTAGCGGCAATGGACATAGTGCCGTTTGCCCGCCTACATCTCAGACCGCTGCAACTCTGCATGCTCAGTCAGTGGAATGGGGATTACACAGATTTGTCCCCTCTACTAAATCTGGATCAAGAGACCAGGGATTCTCTTCTCTGGTGGTTATCTTGGGTCCATCTGTCCAAGGGTATGACCTTCCGCAGGCCAGATTGGACAATAGTAACGACAGATGCCAGCCTTCTGGGCTGGTGTGCAGTCTGGAACTCCCTGAAGGCTCAGGGCTTGTGGACTCAGGAGGAGACACTCCTTCCAATAAACATTCTGGAACTAAGAGCGATATTCAATGCTCTTCAGACTTGGCCTCAGCTAGCTGTGGTCAGGTTCATCAGATTTCAGTCGGACAACATCACAACTGTAGCTTACATTAACCATCAAGGGGGAACAAGGAGTTCCCTAGCAATGTTGGAGGTTTCAAAAATAATTCTATGGGCAGAGGTTCACTCTTGCCATCTATCAGCTATCCATATCCCAGGAGTAGAGAACTGGGAGGCGGATTTTCTAATTCAACAGACTTTTCATCCGGGGGAGTGCGAACTCCATCCGGAGGTGTTTGCACAGTTGATTCAACTTTGGGGAAAACCAGAACTGGATCTCATGGCGTCTTGTCAGAATGCCAAGCTTCCTTGTTACGGGTTCAGGTCCAGGAATCCCAAGGCAGCGCTGATAGATGCTCTAGCAGCGCCTTGGTCTTTCAACCTGGCTTATGTGTTTCCACCGTTTCCTCTGCTCCCTCGTCTGATTGCCAAGATCAAGCAGGAGAGAGCTTCAGTGATTTTGATAGCTCCTGCATGGCCACGCAGGACTTGGTACGCAGATCTGGTGGACATGTCATTCTTTCCACCTTGGACTCTGCCGCTGAGGCAGGACCTTCTACATCAAGGTCACTTCAAACATCCAAATCTAATTTCTCTGCGTCTGACTGCTTGGAGATTGAACGCTTGATTTTGTCAAAACTTGTTTTTTCCGAGTCGGTCATTGATACCTTATTTCAGGCTCGAAAGCCTGTCACCAGGAAAATCTATCATAAGATATGGTGTAAATATCTTCATTGGTGTGAATCCAAGGGTTACTCATGGAGTAAAGTCAGGATTCCCAGGATATTGTCTTTTCTCCAAGAAGGATTGTAGAAGGGATTGTCAGCTAGTTCCTTAAAGGGACAGATTTCTGCTCTGTCTATTCTTTTGCACAAGCGTCTGGCGGATGTTCCAGACATTCAGGCGTTTTGTCAGGCTTTAGTTAGAATCAAGCCTGTGTTTAAACCTGTTGCTCCGCCATGGAGTTTAAATTTAGTTCTTAAAGTTCTTCAAGGGGTTCCGTTTGAACCTGTGCATTCCATAGATATCAAGCTTTTATCTTGGAAAGTTCTGTTCTTGGTAGCTATCTCTTCGGCTCAAAGAGTTTAAGAGTTATCTGCCTTGCAGTCTGATTCCCCTTATCTGATCTTCCATTCAGATAAAGTAGTTTTGCGTACCAAACCTGGGCTTCTTCCTAAGGTGGTATCCAATAAGAATATCAATCAGGAGATTGTTGTTCCGTCACTGTGTCCTAATCCTTCTTCAAAGAAGGAACGTCTATTACACAATCTTGACGTGGTTCGTGCTTTAAAGTTTTATTTACAAGCTACTAAATATTTTCGGCAAACATCTGCATTGTTTGTTGTCTACTCTGGACAGAGGAAAGGCCAAAAGGCTTCAGCAACTTCTCTTTCTTTTTGGTTAAGAAGTATAATCCGCTTAGCTTATGAGACTGCTGGCCAGCAGCCTCCTGTAAGAATTACAGCTCATTCCACTAGAGCGGTGGCTTCCACATGGGCCTTTAAAAATGAGGCTTCTGTTGAACAGATTTGTAAGGCGGCGACTTGGTCTTCTCTTCATACTTTTTCTAAATTCTACAAATTTGATACTTTTGCTTCTTCGGAGGCTATTTTTGGGAGAAAGGGCTTACAGGCAGTGGTGTCTTCCATTTAAGCGCCTGCCTTGTCCCTCCCTTCATCCGTGTCCTATAGCTTTGGTATTGGTATCCCACAAGTAATGGATGAATCCGTGGACTGGATACACCTTACAAGAGAAAACAAAATTTATGCTTACCTCATAAATTTATTTCTCTTGTGGTGTATCCAGTCCACAGCCCGCCCTATCATTTTAAGGCAGGTGTTTTTTAATTTTTAAACTACAGTCACCACTGCACCCTATAGTTTCTCCTTTCTCTTGCTTGTCTTCGGTCGAATGACTGGGAGGTGGCAGTTAGGGGAGGAGCTATATAGACAGCTCTGCTGTGGGTGATCCTCTTGCATCTTCCTGTTGGGAAGGAGAATATCCCACAAGAAATGGATGAATCCGTGGACTGGATACACCACAAGAGAAATAAATTTATCAGGTAAGCATAAATTTTGTTTTTGCACGATATTCTAATTTTTCGAGTTTCACCTGTATATCCTTTACCTATTGCTAATTTAGAGCTATGGGAAACAGTCCCCAAAGTTGATGGGGCCATTTCCACTTTAGCTAAGCGCACTACTATTCTTTAGAAGTACTTCTTTTAAAAACCCTTTGATAGGAATATTTACATACTGGCTATATTCTTAGACCAGCCATGCTGATGTAGCTGCTGCCTCTATTTCTTTCCTAAGATATGGTGAGTCTACGGCTTGAGTAATTACTGTTGGGAATATCACTCCTTGCCAGGAGGAGAAGGCAAAGAGCACCACAGTTAAACTGCTAAGTATCACTCCCTTACCCACAACCCCAGTCGTTCTCTTTGCCTTCGGTGCATGGAGGAGGTAAAGTTTAGGTGTCTGAAGAATTTTTTTATTTAATCTACAAGCAAGTTTTGGGGTATAGCCTTGCAGTCCGGTAGTGGTGGCCTTAAAGCAGTTAGGAACTTGTAAAATGGTACTTACTGCATTTTCCTAACAATTGCTGCCCTAGTTTAAAAAGCCAGAGTTGGCTACTCTGTTCTTTCTTTTTCAAAGGTCTCAGTGAGGAACTGTGTCCTCTCATACCTTGTAACTGTCTACATGCCAGACAGCGGAGCAGGTAAGTGCTTTTTCTTCCAGTTGGGGAGACCATGCACTTAACAAATTAAAAGACACTGCTTTTTTATTGGGACATAGATAATCCTGTTGTATGGGTTACACTGGGGCATGAAGCAGGCACTGTAGAATGTGTGAGACTAACATTTAAACTCTTTTAAAAAGAAATGGTAAAATGTTTTTATTAGGCTTTATTTTCTGACACATATTTACTTGATAAAACAATACAAATTTAAACTGAAAGTAAGGCTGCATTTTCTATTTCAGCAGCTTATTAATTTCCCCTTTGCTTTAAAATAAAACGATGCAACATTTTAAACTGTCAGGTTTGAAAAAACGGTTATTTCTGGTACTCAGTGTACCAGGAAGTAGTGCCTCTCTGTGTCGCAGCAGTAATTTAAGATCGGGAGTTTACTTAATACGTTTCTGAAGAAAAAAGTTTATTTTTTTCCATTCCTGGGTGATCCGGTCTTAATTGGTAGCGGTAAGGCACCTCAGTTACTGAGGTGTGGGGTTGCCTGAGAGGTATTTTAGAAGTTTATTTGATGTTTATTAAATGTTTTTTCTTAACTTTTCTCACATAATTTTAGCTGGGGATCGATCCTAATTTGGGATAAAATTTAAAGTGTATTTTTTCCTTGGCTTATTTTATTTAATCGAATTTTAAAATCTGTACAAGTTTATTTACTGTTTCACAACATGTCTGATATGGAGCAAGAGCCTGCTCTCATGAATTCATGCTTATTATGTTTAGATGCACAAATTGGAGCTCCTATGCAATTTTGTTCTTCATGTGTCAAGAAAACTTTGCAAAATAAAGGTAACATTTTTAAACCTGTCTCTCAGGATGATTCTGTTAAAATAATACCTCAGCTTTCTCCTGCTATGTCCCAAGCCTCAATGGCGTCACAGGCAGTGCCCTGCATTTCCTATAAATAATTATTTAAAAGCAGAATTTGCTGCCCAGGTATCTTCAGCTGTATCTGCAGCATTAGCTGTCATTCCCAGATTACAGGGAAAATGCAAGAGGAAATCTAGAAATTCAAAAAGTAAGGTCCCTGTCCTCAGTTCTGCTTCCCAAGTTGCACTTTCTCATAAGTCTGATGAGGAAGATACATTGGGACTTTCTGAGGGTGAAATCTCAGATTCAGACAGTATAATTCCTTCTTCTGAGACTAAGGTGGTATCCTTCAGATTTAAGCTTGAACACCTTTGTGTATTGTTAAAGGAGGTTTTATCTACGTCAGATGAATCCGATACCCCTGTCGTTGTCACTCCTAAGAAATCTAGTAAACTTAATAGTTTTTTTGATGAACCTTCCACTACAGAGGTTTTTCCTATGCCGAACCATGCTAGGGAGATTATCTCACAGGAATGGGAGAAACCAGGGATGTCTTTTTCCCCATTTCCCATTTTTAAGAAAATGTTTCCTGTCGAGGACTCCATTAAAGACCCTTGGTATACTGTACCCAAAGTTGAAGGTGCCATTTCCCCTCTGGCTAAGAGAACCATTATTCCTATTGAGGATAGCTGCTCTTTTAAGGATCCGATGGACAAGAAGCTGGAGGCTTATTTGAAAAATATTTATGTTCATCAAGGTCTCCAATGGCAACCTGCGGTGTGTACTAGTGCAGCATCTTATTGGTTCAACGCCTTGTCTGATTCTCTTCAAGTAGAGACTTCCTTGGATGAAATTCAAGATAGGATTAAAGCTCTTAAATTGGCCAATTCTTTTATTGCAAATGCCATTTTACAGGTTGTTAGACTAGGAACTAAAACTTCTAGTTTCGCTGTCCTAGCCCGCAGGGCATTATGGTTGAAATCCTGGTCTGCGGAAGTTTCCTCTAAAGTCAAACTTCTGGGGATTCCTTACAAGGGCAAAACCTTGTATGAACCCGGTTTGGCAGAAATTATCTCTGACATTACGGGTGAAAAAGGGTCTTTTCTACCTCAAGATAAGAATAATAGGCCTAAAGGACATCAGAGTAATTTTTGTTCCTTTCGTAACTTCAGAGGAAAACCTTCCCCTTTTTCTTCCAAGCAGGAACAATACAAGTCTTCTTGGAAACCCAATCAGTCTTGGAACAAGGGGAAACAATCATAGAAACCTGCAGCTGATTCCAAATCAGAATGAAGGGTTTGCCCCCGATCCGGGATCAGATCAGCTGGGGGGAAGACTTTCTCAGTTCTCTCAAGCCTGGATATGAGATGTCCCAGATCCCTGGACTGTGGACATAGCATCCCAGGGTTACAAATTGGAATTCAAGACTTTTTCTCCCAGAGGCAGATTCCATCTTTCAAGATTAACAGGTAGGTGTTGAAATATATACAACATCTTTCCTACCTGGGAGTGATAGTTCCAGTTCAGGAACAGTGTCTCAGGTTCTACTCCAACCTATTTGTGGTTCCCAAAAAAGAGGGAACTTTCCATCCCATTCTTGACCTGAAGTGTCTAAACAAGTTTCTCAAAGTTCCATCCTTCAAGATGGAGACTATACGCTCCATTCTTCCTTTAGTACAAGAGGGTCAGTTCATGACAACCATAGACCTAAAGGATGCGTATCTTCATGTTCCTATTCACAGGGACCATCACAGATTCCTGAGATTTGCTTTTCTGGACAAACATTTCCAGTTTGTGGCCCTTCCATTTGGTCTAGCCATGGCTCCCAGAATTTTTTTAAAGGTTCTGGGGACTCTTTTGGTAGTGATCCATTCTTGTGGAATTGCTGTGGCACCCTATCTGGACGACATATTGGTTCAGGCGCCATCTTTTCAACAAGCAAAATCTCACACAGAGATATTGTTGTCTTTTCTTCGTTCCCAAGGATGGAATGTGAATCTGGAAAAAGCTCCCTTTCCCCTGCTACAAGAGTAGTGTTCTTAGGGACCATAATAGATTCTCTATTGATGAAGATTTTTCTGACAGAGGTCAGGAAAAACAAAATCATTTCCTCTTGCTTCTCTGTTCAGGGTACTGCTTATCCTTCAGGTAATCGGTCTGATGGTGGCTTCCATGGACTACATTCCTTTTGCTCGATTTCATTTGAGAGCTCTCCAGTTGTGCATGCTCAGACAATGGAATGACAACCATGCAGATCTATCTCAGAGAATAGAGTTAGATCGGTTGTCAAGAGACTCTACCCCATGGTGGATTTCTCAGGAACATCTGTCTCAGGACACATGCTTTCGGAGACCTCCCTGGGTGATTGTGATCACGGATGTCAGCCTGCTGGGCTGGGGAGTAGTCTGGAACTTGTCAAAAGCTCAGGGCCTTTGTACTCTGGAGGAGTCTGTTGTTCCCATCAACATCTTGGAGTTAAGGGTGATTTACAATGTTCTATTGGCTTGGCCTCAGTTCAGTTTATCAGGTTCCAGTCAGACAATGTAATGTTAAGTAATATTTCTATAAACCCTCTTATATAGAAGTAATAAATGCTAGTCAAAATTCAATCAGATTTTGAATTTGTAAATGAGTGATTGTTACACCTTGCTAATATACTATGAGGAAGTACTAACACAGGAAAAGGTGTTAATTATTATAATAATCCCTAAGAGGGGAATGAGTAGTAACAAAATAATGGCAACTAAGATTTATCATAAGTTGGCTCAGTTCAAAATTTTGATTTTATGTTTATAACATTAGTTAGGTCAGAGTTCATCTCATAGAAGAAACAAGGATTTAATGACAGTTAGTTGCAGTTTCACATGAGATTAAAGAGTACTTGAAAAACAACTGATACGTATTCTTCCCAGAGTAAATATTATAGAACTATTCACAACATCTTCAGTTCATGTTAGTTTAGTAAATGCAAGAAAGGGATGCGTGATCCTATTTAAGTTTAACAAGTAAAGTAGCAAAAGTTCAAGAGGCAGAAGCAATCAGAGTTAATCCGTTAGTTGAATAAGCTGTTGTTAAGGTAGAATCAATAAGCAACAAGCGGAGCATACAGTGAAGGGGAAACAAATTCAGGTAAAGTTAAGAATTGCAGAGCGGATGTTTTATAAAACATTTGTTACCTTTAGATAGTTGTTCATAGATAGAGATCCCAACGGAGAGTCTTTTGAAGTAGCAATGTGTAAGTTTCCAAGAGAGAGATCTCTTCCGGTCTGACCTGTTCCTACTGCAAGCGGCGTCTGACGTCAGAGCACCGCAGATGTGTTGAACAGAAATGCTGTTTGTAGATTAGGCTGGAAGTAAAAATAAAGAATTGAATTGAGGATATACCTTTGTTAAGTTCATCTGTTGAATGAAGACTTGGCAAAAGGTTAGGTCTTAGTGAAGTCTGTACAGCTGCGGTGATAACAATTTAAAGCTGCTTCCAGGACTTAGAGAGAACGTTGCACAGACACTGCTGATAAATTAGCAACGAGAGGTAACAAAGGATAGATTATTTGAAGTGAATCCAGGAGCTTAGAAACAGTAGTTCTATACTTGAGGCAGTTAGACAAATTACTAAGCAGGGAGTTAGGTGTGCACAGGTGATATAAAGGGGGTGTGTGAATGTGATTGGTGTAACTTGTCTTAAAGGAACAGTCATATACAAAATCTCCTGACAGACAACATAACCTCTGTGGCTTACATCTATCACCAGGGAGGAACTCGAAGTTCCTTAGCCATGAAGGAGGTTACTCAGATTCTTCTGTGGGTAGAGACCCACAATTGCTGCCTATTTGCCATCCACATTCCAGGAGTAGACTACTGGGAAGCGGATTTTCTGAGCAGACAGACTTTTCATCCTGGGCCGCCAGAGGTGTTTTCCAGCTTAGTCCTCAAATGGGGGGTGCCGGAGTTAGAACTGATGGCGTCCCATAAGAATGGCAAGCTTCCAAGGTATGGTTCAAGGTCAAGAGATCCGCAAGCCATTCTGATAGATGCTCTGGCAGTTCCTTTGGGTATTTCAGGTTGGCATACCTGTTTTCTCAGTTTGCTCTCCTTTCACGAGTCATTGCAGGATCTGGTTTGCAGACCTAGTGGAGATAGCATCTCTCCCACCTTGGAGACTACCTCTGAGGAAGGACCTCCTGATTCAGGGACCATTCCTTCATCTAAATCTAGTTTCTCTGAAGCTGACTGCTTGGAGATTGAATCCTTAATTCTGTATAAGCATGTTTTTTCTGAGTCGGTCATTAAGACCATGATTCAGGCTTGCAAGCCTGTTACTAGAAAGATTTACCATAAGATATGCCGTAAATATCTTTATTGGTGTGAATCCAAAGGCTACTCTTGGAGTAGAATTAGAATTCCTAGAAGTTTATCTTTTCTTCAGGAAGGCCTCGAAAAGGGATTGTCAGTCAGTAGTTTGTTACACTATTTGAATGTTGTACATGCTCTTAAATTCTACTTACAGGCGACTAAGGATTTTTGTCAGTCCTCTGCCCTCTTTGTCTGTTTCTCTGGAAAATGTAAAGGTCGGAAAGCTACTGCTACTACTCTTTCTTTTTGGTTATGAAGTATAATTTGTCTGGCTTATGAGACTGATGGGCAGCAGCCTCCTAAGAGAATTACGGCTCATTCCACAAGAGTTGTTTCCTCTTCTTGGGCTTTCAAAAATGAAGCTTCTGTGGAACAAATTTGCAAGGCTGTAACTTGGTCTTCTCTACATACTTTTTCCAAATTTCTGCCTCGGCTGAGGCTTCTTTTGGGAGAAAGGTTCTTCAAGCGGTGGTGCCTTCTGTTTAGGACTGCCTGTCTTGTCCCTCCCTATTTATCCGTGTCCTCTAGCTTGGGTATTGGTTCCCAACAGTAATTACTCAAGCAGTGTACTCACCATTGCACAAGAAATTCTAGCTATCAGCATTGCACAAGAAATTCTAGTGAAATGCTTGTGCAATGCCGCCCCTGCAGATTTGCCGCCAATTGGCCACTAGCAGGGGGTGTCAATCAACCCGATCATATTAGAGACGGCAGATCCAGTTAAGGAGCAGCGGTCTTAAGACCGCTACTTCTTAACTCCTGGTTTCGGCGGAAACAAGGGCGAGTTGACCCCATTCGGTCCTTGTTAAATGAGCCCCAAAAAGTCTAAGGGAAAATTTACAGGAACAAGGGATGGGTTTTTATTCAAATCTCTTTTCCGAAAAAGAAAAATTCTTTCAGACCAAATCTGGATCTGAAAACTCTAAACAAATTTGTAAGAAACTATAAGGACTATTCTGCCCTTTGTTCAGCAAAGTCACTTTATGTGCACAATAGATTTACAGGATGCTTGCCTTCTGTCATAATTTCATTTTTTATTGGCTTGTCTCTTTAAATATATTCTCTATTCCTTCCTCTCACAATATTTAAGGTCCTCTACTATCATTGCTTGGTTATTTGCTATTGTGCTATGACATAGCTCTGAGTCCTGAGACCTAACCGTTTTCCATATTGTGGATAATACAGTACAGGTGGCCCTCGTTTTACAACGGTTCAATTTACACCGTTTCAGAATAACAACCTTTTTTTCCAGTCAGGTGACTGCTATTGAAAAGCATTGAGAAGCAGTGCATTTATTAAAATAGCCAGTAGGTGGAGCTGTCCGCTTGTGTTGCAGCAAAGCCAAGCAAGCTGAAATTAATCAGTTTAACCACACCTGAGCTATCGAAGCAGATTTCAAAGGAACAAGATCTTCCTGTCTATAACTCAGTCCAGATTGGAATGCATAGAAAGAACTGTTTGCAGAAAAATGCAAGTGAAGTCTGTGTTGTGTGATTATTTTATTAGGTTTATAATGCTGTTTAGCAAATGTTTTTGTTCATTTAACTTAGATTAATTATATATTTTGTGTTGTGTGATTATTTTATTAGGTTTATTATGCTGTCTAGCATTTAAAGTCTTCATTTCAAAGCTTTAAAAATAATGTATTAGGTGTTACTTATGACAATTTTGAGAGGGGCCTGGAACCTATCTCCCTCACTTCCCATTGACTTACATTATAAACTGGGTTTCAATTTACAACGGTTTCAATTTACAACCATTCCTTCTGGAACCTAACCCCGGCGTAAACTGAGGGCTACCTGTATTTGTCCACTTGTTTTACAGTCTACTTCCTTTCCAAAGTTACAGGATCAAGCCTTCAGGAAGCATCTCTCCTGCAACAGTCTTCAATCTGCTACATTGCAGCTAAACTACCAGCTGATTTCGGCTTCTCCAGCATCACCTCCTCAACTCATGCAGTCGGCGTGTGACGTCACGCCTGAGCTGTCTCGAACGGATTTCTCCTTCCAGGCAAGCAGGGAACAGCTCCGCTACCAATGACTCTCAGTAAAGTAATATTTTAACTAAACTTCTTGTATGCTGGCTTCTAACATCTTTCTGAAAGCTCTAAATAACAACCGGATACTTCTGTGTTACTTGCCTTTGCATGAACTTTGCTGCTTAACTTGTAAGCAATTGAATCTGAAACCGGATTGTATAACATATGCTTGCTGAGACTTTTGTTCTTTGCTGTTTATCTAACTTGAGCTGTGCCCTCTGCCTTGTATTAGGAACTTTTATCAGATCTCATATTCCGAAGTTATTTTGTGAGAGTCATATCTCTTACTTATATCACTCTGTGTTTTACCATGCAGTAGTGACCCTCAGTTCAATGAGCACAATAAGGTTCTTAGTTAAATCTGAAAGAACCTGCAGTTTGGTGTGAGACTGAGTAGTGCACTCAATTTTGGGTTTATATATAACTGAGCCTAAACTTCCCAGAGCATGGATATCACAGAGCTCACAAACTGGGTTGGTTCATTAGCACAAAGCATGGATCTCATGTTACAGGGTCTCATGTATATTCAAATTGAAAATGAACACTTCAGGAAGTGCATTAGGGATAATATTCCTAGTAAAACCCCCTACTAATGAAGTCGTCCCAGAGCCACAGAGTTGCCCCCCTGAAAAGTTTTCAGGAGTAAGATCCCTTTTCAGGAAATTTAAAAATTCTTGTACTTTATTTTTTTCTCTTAAAGGGACACTGAACCCAATTTTTTTATTTTGTGATTCAGATAGAGCATGCAATTTTAAGTAACTTTCTAATTTACTCCTATTATCACATTTTCTTCAATTTCTTGGTATGTTTATTTGAAAAGCAAGAATGTAAGTTTAGATGCCGGCCCATTGTTTTGTAAACAACCTGGGTTGTCCTTGCTGATTGGACAGCACCAATAAACAAGTGCTGTCCATGGTTCTGAACCAAACATTTGCTGGCTCCTTAGCTTAGATGCCTTCTTTTTCAAATAAAGATAGCAAGAGAACGAAGAAAAATTGATAATAGGAGTAAATTAGAAAGTTGCTTAAAATTGCATGCTCTATCTCAACCATGAAAGAAAAAAATTGGGTTCAGTGTCCCTTTAAGCCCAGAACCTATCACACTGGGAGAGTCAAAGTGTTAACAGTCATTTCTTATCTCAGGGGGGAAGCCAGGTCTTGGGCTAACGCTTATTACGAAAATAATGATCCCATTCTAGACTCTCTGGACTCTTTTTTCAATGCTATGTCTCTCCTGTATGAGGATCATAATAAACAGAATACAGCTGAAACTGCATTAAGAGCCCTGCGCCAGGGTAAATGCGCAGTGGAAGAGTTTATCACTGATTTCAAAAGATAGGCACCAGACACCCAGTGGGACAACCTTGCTCGCTCTAAAAAATCAGTTTCGTACAGGACTCTCTCAGTCCTTAAAAGATGAGTTCTCAAGAAGTGACATTCCCTCCGATTTAGAATAACTCATGACACTGTGTATTTCTATAGACCGCCGATTAAGGGAAAGAAAGTCTGAGAAGGCTGTGTTCGAGGTAACATATAAAAAACCCTCTTCATACCTTTCAGTCTCCAACATACCATTAAGGTCTACTGAGGAACCTATGGAAGTAGCCTTTATGAAGGGATCACTGAAGCCTGAAGAAAGGCAAGATGTAGGCTGCACAACCTTTGTTTATACTGTGCAGAAAAAGATCATGGTGTAAAGGACTGTCCTTGTCTTCTTAAACAGAAGAAGGGTAAGACACATAATTCTTATGACTTACGCAACAGTGCCCCTAAACCTTCTTCTCATTTCCTTACAGTGGGATCACCAGCAGACAAAAACTCAGGCCGTGATTGATTCTGGCGCCACTGAGAATTTTATTGATACAAATTTTGTGCAAATTAATAAAATCCCCTTAAAGGGACATTAAACACTTTGAGATGGTAATATAAAATGATAAATTGTATATAATAAAACAACTCTGCAATATACTTTCATTATTTATTTTGTCCTCTTTGCCTGTAATTCCATTCTGAAATTGTGAGCTTTTCAGTTCCTGTTAGAAATGGAAGTGCAGAACACTGTTAAATCCAGCACAACCATTGGCTGCACACTCTAGTGACCTATTTAAAACTGACCCTAATTGGCCACAGCAGAGAAGGTAACACAAGTTACAACATGGCAGCTCCCAGTGTTTTATAGACAATAAAACTTTACACTTATTTTGTCACTTTTTAAACAACTAATGAAACTTTAAAAAATACATCTACATGTTAGTCATGGACTAATCTTTTCTTTGAATGCATCATTCTATCTAGCATGTATTTAGTGTTTAATAAAGAAAGATAGTTCACTTGCCATTCGTATGGTTGACGGTTATTTTGTTAGTTCTGGGTCTATAACGCATCACACTATTCCCATACAAGTAGTGTTCTTTTCTGGTTGCACTGAGTTATGTACCTTTGATGTAATTCCATATCCTCTTTTTTCCATTATATTAGGATTAAAATGGCTAGAGAAACATGAACCTACTATATCTTGGAAAAAAATGTTTAATTCAGTTTAATTCTGAATTATTTACAAAAACCTGTTTTCCCTTTCATTCTGTTTTACATTTAACTGACCATAACATACCCCATTGCTATAGGGATTTTTCTGATGTTTTTGACAAAATAGAGGCCCAGACTTTACCTCCTCACAGGACTTATGATTTTCCCATAGATTTAATACCAGGTTGCGCTATACACTACGGCCATATATACCCATTATCTGAACCCAAACTAGTACACCTTAAGGAATATTTAGATGAAAACTTGAAAAAGGGGTTTATTAGACCATCCACCTCTCCAGCAGGTGCTGGCATCTTCTTTGTTAAGAATAAGGATGGCAGTCTTAGGCCAATTATAGACTACAAACGACTCAACAGATGCACAAAAAAGAACAGATACCCCTTACCCCTCATCCCTAAACTAATAGAATGCTTACAAGGAGCTAGAATTTACACAAAAGACCTTAGGGGTGAGTACAATCTCACAAAAATTAGATTGGGGGATGAGTGGTTGACAGCTTTCCGCACACGCAATGGCTTATTCGAATACACAATCATGCCATTTGGCTTGTGTAATGCCCCGGCAACTTTTCAATGTTTTATAAATGACATTTTTTGTGATCTTCTCGATGTATGCATGGTCATATATCTTGACAACATTCTAATCTACTCTGACAATCTAGAAAAACACATTACACATGTAAGATTAGTACTGTCCCAACTCAGAATACACCATCTCTATGCTAAAATTGAATCATGCATCTTCAACACTGACTCTATATCCTTTTGGGGCTATCACATATCCCATTCTGGCATATATATGGAGAACAACAAAGTAGACGCAATCACTAAGTGGCCCATTCCTATAACCAAAAAGGAGGTTCAGAGGTTCCTTGTTTTCGCAAACTTCTACAGAAAATTCATCTGATTTTCTGCAATCACCAAACCATTGACTGTGCTTATTCGGAAGAATATACAATTCTCCTGGACTTCACACGCCAAACAATCATTCAATCTTCTAAAGAATAAGTTTGTGACAGCCCTCATACTACAATTCCCAGACCCCAGTTTGCAGTATGTTCTCGAGGTTGACGTTTCTGATGTTGCCTTAGGAGCAGTTCTCACCCAGAGTAAATCCCCTAAAGAACCTGTTCATCCCCTATTGTTCTACTCAAGAGTTATGAGTTCTGCAGAATTAAATTATGCAATAGGAGAAAAGGAGTTACTTGCTATTAAGGCAGCTCTTGCATCTACTGGAGGGAACCACCTTCCCAATTATTATATACACGGACCACAGAAACCTCAAGTATCTAAAAACTAATAAAACTTTAAGCTCACACCAGGTACGTTGGAGCCTTTTCTTTTCAAGATTCAATTTTGTAATTACTTACCGTCCAGGGAGTAAGAATACTAAGGCAGATACTTTGTCTAGGAAATATTCCAGACCTGTAAATCATAGTTCACCCTTCTCCATCATACCCTTGGATAGGTTTATCGGACTCACCATGGACAAGGTCTCCTATTTAAGGGAACATCAACAAAATGATTCCTTGCTTCTGCAACTTAAACTAAACAAGGGTCTAGATTGTTTGTACTACCATAGAAAACAAGTTTATGTCCCTACATCTCTCAGAGATTAAGTTCTTTGTTCTGCCCATGATTCTCCTATTTCGGGGCATCCTGGATTCCCATAAATTCCTCCATCTACTGCAAAGAGATTTCTGGTGGCCTCAGATGGAACGCTGTATAAAACAATACATCCAGTCTTGTGCCATTTGCACCAAGTGTAAACATCAACAAAACCATCCTTATTGTCTGCTCCTTTCACTGCACATTTCGGACAGACCATGGCGAGAGATTGCCATGGATTTCATAGTTGACCTTCCCTCATCTTCCAATCATAATACCATCTTAGAAGTCGTAGAATTATTCTCCAAGATGGCACATTTTATACCTAATCGCGGTCTGCCAACTGCTTCTGAAACAGCACAATTATTTCTAAGCCACATAGTAAGATTACATGGTTTACCAGATTCCATCACCACGGATAGAAGTACTCAGTTTACCTCTAAATTCTGGTCATATTTCTGCCAGACCCTCAGCATCGATAGAAGACTTAGTACTGCTTACCACCCCAAAACTGGCAGACGGAGTGAATCAACCAATCTCTTGAACAGTACCTACGTTGCTATCGCACCTACCAACAGGACAACTGGTCTTTACTTTTACCTACTGCGGAATTTGCTCATAACAATATAGTCAACACCTCCACTAAGATGTCATCTTTCTTTGTGAATTATGGCTTTCATCCCTCCTATCATCTGTTCCACAGAACTGATTCCACCTTACCTTTGGTTAATGACACCCTTAATACTATTGATGAAGGTTTTAACCTACTACAAGAAATGCTGAAACAAGCTCAGGCCAAACAAAAGGCCCATTGTGATCTGAGACGTTCAAAACCCCCAGACTACAAACCTGGAGATAAAGTATGGCTCTGCTCCAAACAATTGAAACTGTAGAAAGCTTGGGAGTCTGACGAGGATTCCTGGGAACCCTCTAATAACTTGTCAGCTCCCTGCCTTGTCTCCTAGTTCCACCGCAGGCATCCAGATCGCCCAAAGCCTTGATCTGCTGAGCGGCTCCTTGAGGGGGGAGTTCTGTAATGATTTCAGTTTGTATGGGCTTGTCTCTTTAAATATATTCTCTATTCCTTCCTCTCACAGTATTTAAGGCCCCTCCTACCTTCTATTATTGTTTGGTAATTTGCTATTGTGCTCTGACATAGCTCTGAGTCAGTCGTTCTGAAACCTAGCCATTTTCCATATTGTGGATAATACAGTATCTGTCCACCTGTTTTACAGTCTACTTCCTTTCCAAAGTTACAGGATCAGGCCTTCAGGAAGTGTCCCTCCTGCAACAGTCTTTAATCTGCTACATTGCAGCTAAACTACCAGCTGACTTCAGCTTCTCCAGCATCACCTCCTCCACTCACGCAGTCGGCGTGTGACGTCACGCCTGAGCTGTCTTAAATGGATTTCTCCTTCCAGGCAAGCAGGGAACAGCTCTGCTACCACTAACTCTCGGTAAAGTAAAATTTCAACTTAACTTCTTGTATGCTGGCTTCTAATATCTTTCTGACAGCTCTAAATAACAACCGGCTACTTCTGTGTTACCTGCCTCTGCATGAGCTGTGCTGCTTTACTTGTAAGCAATTTAATCTGAAACCAGATCGTATAACATAGGCTTGCTGAGACTTTTGTTCTTTGCTGTTTATCCAACTTGAGCTGTGCCCTCTGCCTTGTATTTGGAACTTTTATCAGATCTCATATTCCGAAGTTATTTTGTGAGAGTCATATCTCTTACTTATATCACTCTGTGTTTTACCATGCAGTAGTGACCCTCAGTTCAATGAGCACAATAAGATTCTTAGTTAAATCTGAAAGAACCTGCAGTTTGGTGTGAGACTGAGTGGTGCACTCAATTTTGGGTTCATATATAACTGATCCTTATACCTTCACATCCCAATCCACCCAGAACATTATCAATTTCTGAGATTCTCTTTTCTAGAAAAGCATTACCAATTTGTTGCTCTCCCGTTTGGCCTAGCAACAGCTCCAAGGATTTTTACAAAGGTTCTCAGTGCCCTTCTATCTGTAATCAGAGTGTAGGGTATTGCAGTGTTTCCTTATTTGGACGATATCTTGGTACTAGCTCAATCTTTTCATTTAGTAGAATCTCACACGAATCAACTGTTGTTGTTTCTTTGAAGACATGTTTGGAGGATCAATTTACCAAATCCTCAGACAAATCCTCAGACCGTTTTAGGTTTCCAGAAAGATTCATTGTTCATGACACTTCCCCTAACAGAAAAGAGACAAATAAAATTGGTTTCAGCCTTCAGTCTCTATCAGTCCCTTCACTGGCTATGGAAGTACTAGGCCTCATGATTGCAGCATCTGACACAATCCCTTTTGCTCATTTTCATATGAGATCTCTTCAACTTTGCATGCTGAGTCAATGGTACAAGGATAATACTCAAATATCACAACTGATATTCTTAGATTCCAATACACAACTTTCTCTGACTTGGTGGTTAAACCACCACTCTATTCTTCAGGGGCTTCCTTTGTTCGTCCTACCTGGGCTGTGTTCACCACAGATGCAAGTCTTACAGGTTGGGAAGCTGTCTGGGGGTCTCTCACAGCACAATGAGTTTGGATTTCTCAGGAGGCAATGTAACCAATTAATATTTTGAGTTTTTGTCATAAAATAAATTAGTTTGGGTTTTGGATTTAATTTCTCTGCTAAAAAAGCTGTTTTTATTTTTATCCCCCCCCCCCCCCTTTCCTGTTACTCGTGGATTTCCACATCTTGGGTATTATATACCATACGTTACAGCTTGTGGACTCTCGCCACCTATATGAAATAAAACCTAATTTATGTAAGAACTTACCTGATAAAGTAATTTTTTATGGTGGCGACTCTGGCGAGAGTCAATGAGGCCCCACCCATTTGAGGTTATTATTATTTAGAGAACATCTTTTTTCCTAATCTAATTTATTGGCTTTTACTCCTTAAACACCTCACTACTTGGCTATTTGTAAAACTAAGGTATTTGTCAGGTCGGAGGAGTCCTTATAGGCTTTGAGGTTTGGGAAACTTTGCCTCCTCCTGGTACGAATGTATATCCCATACGTAACAGCTCATGGACTCCCACCACCATGAAATAAATTAATTTATCAGGTAACTTCTTACATAAACTATGTTTATTTAAATTTGAATGCTTCCCCGCCCTCCTCATTGTGCAGATCTATTCCACTCCATTGTGCAGATGTATTCCACTCCAAAGAATCTTTTATTCAGTGATCTTTTTGAAACTTAGTATTGGTTGATTCTGTGTACATAGATTTGCAGGAGAGCAATAGCATTAAACGAACAGTAAAGTCAAAATTAAACTTTAATGATTCAGAAAGAACATGCAATTTTGTAACAATTTTCTAATTGACTTATCTTATTTAATTTGCATTGTTCTCTTGGTATCCACTGTTGAAAAGCCTGCATAGGCATGCTCAGAAGCAATGCACTACTGTGAGCTAGCTGCTTTTCATTGTCTCACCCAATGTATTCAGCTAGGCCCCAGTTTGTGAAATTTCTGTACATAAGCCTCACATCTACATGCAAAATTCCAAGCGTTGACAGGAGTGGACTCTGGAACAGTGGAACCGTGTGCTCTTGAGTGATGAATCAGGCTTTACTATCTGGCAATCTGATAGAATAATTTAGGTATTGCAGATGGCAGGAAAACGCTACCTTTCGGAATGCATAGTGCCTACAGTAAATTTTGGTAGAGGGATAATGATCTGGGGTTGTTTTTCAAGGTTTGGCTAGACCCTGAGTTCCAGTGAAGGGTCATCTACAGCAGTGTTTCTCAACTGTGGTCCTCAAGTTCCCCCAACATGCCAGCTTTTCATTATAGCTGAACCAGTGCACAGGTGAAGTAATCAGCTGATCAGTAGCACCATAGTTACTAACGTAACTCATAAGCTGATTACTTCACCTCTGCATTGGTTCAGCTATAATGAAAACCTAGCCTGTTGGGGGTACTTGGGGACCATGGTTGAGAAACACTGATCTACAGTATTTACACAATTCTGTACACTGTGGCAATAGTTTGTGAAAGGCCTTTTCCTGCTCCAGCTTGCCCTTATGCACAAAGTGAGGTTGATGAAGATATGGTTTGATGAGTTTGGCGAGGAGGAACTAGAGTGGCCTGAACAAAGCCCTGCCCTCAACCCCCTGAACATTTTTGGATGAATTGGAATGCTGTTTGCAAAACAGGCATTCTCTTCCAGTGCCTGATCTCACAAACGCACTTTTGGCTGAATAAGCACAAATTACATTCCCAGAAGAGTATGGGCTGTTTTTGCCGCAAAGAGGGGAAGCAACACAATATTAAAGCCCATATTTTTTAAATGGGATGACCACCAAGCTCATATAGATGTGATGATCAGATGTCCACATACTTTTAGCCATATAGTATATGTGTAACTAAAGAAACGTGGATAGCTTAGTCCGTTTTCTTCAGCCCCAATATATAGCTTTGAAGTAGAGTAAAGGGATTTAGAGCCACAACAAATGATAAACTTTATTGACAATGGTGTATTAACAATTCCAAAGTATGAAATAAAAAAAATAATTATAGTCTTTGCAAATTTAAAGCAAATATTCTGTTTCTCACTCACCACATAGTTTAAAACAAAATAGCTGTCAAATAAAACCTAATACTATTAAAAATAGGATTTTTTTATGGCAATTTAAAGTGAAGGTAAAGTTACCTGGTTCTCGATCTAGAGTAATTTTCTTTGTCCCAAATCAATATGAGTTTCATTCATCATTTTTTTTAAAATATTAGTGTAAATAAAAAGAAATTAAATGAAAGAAAAGAGGCGCCTCATACGCAGGCTAACACTTGCAGAGTGCCTAGAGCTTGGCAGCCATTTCAAAGTGTCTAGAAACCGTATTAATTTTCATATAACTTTATTACCATTCCTGCTGCATGATATAGAAAAGGTGCTTTTGTCCCTGCGCTTTGGAACGTTCCTCCTCACAGGTTCAGTTTTATTATGTGGACTTCCACTAATAACAATATAGATATACATATATTCACACTTTTGATTTATTATTAATCATTATTTTTTACATAAAATGTTTGTTTTAATGTTAATGTATATGTATTGATATCCACGATTGATATTCACTATTGTCACTTTTCCACTCCATTTGCACACTGTTGCACATTATTATTACAAATATTTTTTTTATGTTAATGCGCCACCTTCAGGTTTCCCCTTGGTTACCTGAATATTCACTATTTGTGTAAATAAAATTATAGCCGTAATTAATCAATTTTTGAAGGTCCGCAAATTCAACCCGTTATTTTTTTTTTTCTGTGTTGATCGCGTTTTCTGAAGATCCAATTGAAAATCTGACTGTTAGGCGACCGTCACTCTACGTCATCCATCTCCTTGTTGATCTGCACATGCGCTATTATTTTTTACTTGATCGCGGAATCCATGTGCACTCCCGTGTTGCGCATGCGTATTAGTTTTATATAGAAATGCCCCTAATATGCCATCTGCTTTTATGGACGGCTCCGATACTGACAAGCGCAGTAGAAAATGAAACAGCCGATTGGCACATGCACATTTAAACAGAGAATCGTGAATGCTCTTTTGAGATACGTATATGTGAGTGAGTGGGACCGCTCTATACGTCATAGCACAGAAAAGAGGCAAAGGAAAGGTTGGGAGGAGTTAGCATCGAAACGGTAGGGAAATATATATATACAGTGTATATATATATATCTAGTCGGAAATTTTTACTTTTTTATTGAAAAAACTTAGCGATTAGCTTATTGTAATATTAACTAATGCATTGATGTCTTCACAATGACCAAACTTTACCTTCTGAATCATGAAAAATGAATTTGACCTGAGTGTCCCTTTAAGTTCCATCAACATACAGAGTATTTGAGACACATTTAATGATGAAAATGCGTTTGTCACTTCTTTGTTTAAAGCATATTATTCTGTTCTGTTTTGGCTCACTAAAAGATCTGCTTATTAAATTGTAGATTAAGATTTATTACATGCAAAGACAGATACAACAGATAATACTGTGAATAAGTGTGATGCGGGAATCCAGACGTGGACCCGTTGCTCAGTGTGCCTAGAGGGATATGGCTGCACCTCACTGACGAGGCCCACAATAGGCCGAAACGTACGTCTGGGGTTTTGCATTATCTCTCGTTCAGAGAGGGATTGCCTGGTATTTTGAGGCTGGACTGTACTGTGAAGTCAGGATTAGACTGATATGCTACAGGAAAGTTCTTCTCTGTGAAAGGCACACATTGAGCAAAAAGAGGCTGCTTCTAGGGTGGTAACTAGCCATAGAACAAGCTATTATGCTATTGTTCGTTCCCAGGTTGAGCGCTTCTCTCTTTTTATTTACTGTGAATAATGTATGCTAAGCATTTTAGCACTTATTGACAATTTAATAATCCACAGTAATTATACAAATTTTTATTTTATGTAGTATTTCTCTTTGTGTTCCCATTTGTTTAAAAGCAAGTGGTATTGTTTCTGATCATATAATCTACAAGATACTGATTAATAATTTGTATTATTAATTTTAAATTTAAAGTAATGTAATTAAAAATTGTATTATATATAAAAGTTTTAACAATGCATATATAAAAAAAATTATGCAAATTGCTAATTTTTCCTTCATTTTGGTAATATAATCCTGGTAATTGTAGTTTTTTCACTGATCCCATAGATAGGCATTCTGCAGAAAAGCCAAAGCTCTGATCCTGGGGGTCGATCCGATAAAAATCGTCGCCCGCAAAAGTCGGCGACACCAATATTTGCGCGGGTTTGGTATCCTATATACGGCGTAACCTAGAAGTTACGCGCGTATATTTCTGCCGTCGCCCGTAGTTTTTTGGGCCATAGGCAGGTATACCAAACCCGCGCAGTTTGGTATCCAATATACAGCGTAAGGACTTACGTGGCGAAAATGGAGAAATCTTACTCCATTTTCACCTCGCCACAAAAAGCAGCCGTAAGAAGCCTTACGCTGACTATTGGAGCCCCGTAACTCCCTAAACTGGCTGCTAAAATAAACCTAACACCTAACGCATGCGCAATGTCTATCTCCCTGTCAACCGCGATCCCCCGCCGCAATCCATAATAAAGTATTTAACCCCTAAACCGTCGCCATCTACATAAACTAACCCCCTACTGTGAGCCCCTAAAACCGCCACCATCTAACTGATCTATCCCCTAATGTGAACCTCTTACACCGCCGCCATCTATATTAAAATTATTAACCCCTAATTTAATCTACCTACCCCGCCGCCAGCTATATTATCTATATTAACCCTAAGTATATTATAGTTAATATAGTTATTACATTATATATATATATATATATTAACTATATTATCCCTAATTATATTAGGGTTAATATAGTTACTATAGTATTTATATAAACTATATTAACTCTATCTAACCCTAACACCCCTAACTAAATTCTTATTAAATAAATCTAATTCATATTATAAACTAAAATATTCCTATTTAAATCTAAATACTTACCTATAAAATAAACCCTAAGATAGCTACAATGTAAATAATAATTACATTATAGCTATGTTAGGGTTTATATTTATTTAACAGGTAAATTGTTAATTATTTTAACTAGGTATAATAGCTATTAAATAGTTATTACCTATTTAAGAGCTACCTAGTTAAAATAATTACCCAGTTACCTGTAAAATAAATCCTAACCTAAGTTACAAATACACCTACACTATCAATAAATTAAATAAACTACAAATATCTATCTAAAAATACAATTAAATAAACTAAACTAAATTTAAAAAAATAACAAACACTAAATTACAAAAAATAAAAAAAAGATTACAAGATTTTTAAGCTAATTACACCTATTCTAAGCCCCCTAATAAAATAATAAAGCCCCCCAAAATAAAAAAATTCCCTACCCTATTCTAAATTAAAAAAAGTTCAAAGCTCTTTTACCTTACCAGCCCTTAAAAGGGCCTTTTGTGGGGGCATGCCCCAAAGAAAACTGCTCTTTTGCCTGCAAAAAAAAACACAATACCACCCCCCAACATTACAACCCACCACCCACATACCCCTAATCTAACCCAAACCCCCCTTAAATAAACCTAACACTACCCCCCTGAAGATCTCCCTACCTTGTATTCACCCAGCCGGGCCGAACCGATCCAGGCGATTTGTTCCAGCAAGCGGCAGTGAAGTCTTCATCCATCCGGGCGATGTCTTGAAGCAAGCGGCAGAGAGTCTTCTTCCATCGGCGACGTCTTCAAGCAAATCGGCATCTTCAATCTTCTTACTTCGCTCCTCCGCCGCGGAGCATCCTTCCGGCACGACGACTTCCCGACGAATGAGGTTCCTTTAAATGACGTCATCCAAGATGACGTCCGCCGAATTCCGATTGGCTGATAGGATTCTATCAGCCAATAGGAATTAAGGTAGAAAAATCTGATTGGCTGATTGAATCAGCCAATCAGATTCAAGTTCAATCCGATTGGCTGAACCAATCATGATTTAAAAAAAAAGCCCTTTTAAGGGCTGGCAAAAGAGCTGTTACTTTGGGGCAATGCCACGCAAAAAGCCCTTTTCAGGGCTATTTGTAGGGTTAGACTTAGGTTTAGTGGTAGGGATACTTTAGTATTTTAGGGGTTAAATAATTTAATATAGCTGGCGGCGGGGTAGGGGGATTAGATTAGGGGTTAATAATTTTAAAATAGATAGCGGCGGGGTAGGGGCTCACTTTAGGGGGTAGGTAAGGTAGATGGCGGCGGTGTTAGGGGCTCACTTTAGGGGGTTATAGATTTAATATAGCTGGCGCCGGTTTAGGGGTTAATAACTTTATTAGGTAGCGGCGGTTAAGGGGTTAATACATATTTTATTGTTAGGCTAGTGAGGGGGGATAGCGGATAGAGGGTTAGACGTGTCGGGCTATGTTAGGGAGGCGTGTTAGACGTGTCGGGCTATGTTAGGGAGGCGTGTTAGACAGTGCGGGTGATTTAGACTTTAGTCAGGTTTTGTAGGTGCCGGCAGTTTCTAACGTGCCGCAAGTCACTGGCGACGCCAGAAATTTGTACTTGCGCAGATTTCTGGACATCGCTGGTTTGCCAGACTTAAGGCACGTTAGCATCTGATGGCGCCATATATGGGATAGCTCGAGTTGCGAGCTGAAACTGCGGGTGACGCGGGTTCCCTCGCTTGCGCCGCAAACTACGATCTATATCGGATCGCGCCCTTGATTTCTTGATATGTCTTTATAGAATACACATACAGTATATCAATATATAATGATGTATATCATTTTCTCCTCTATATCCATCAGTGTGCTTTTGGTGTATGAACATGATTATTGTTATTATACTATTGTTTTTTTTTTGTTTTGTTTTTAATGCTACCTCTTTTACACAACACTTAATTCTGTATAAAGAACTGAAGCATTTAGAGGTAATGCTTTTATGGTCATATGTGACCCCCTAGGATTAACTGCTTTATATCATTTCTCTGATATAATTTTAATCTTCCAGGCAGCCAGTCTGTCAGAATAAATTGATAATCGAACAGTATTATTCCTTAATAATTTGAAAATAACTGTGGTATTTGTATTGCTTATACCTATAACACATGTAAATGATGCAAATAAGTGTTATCCCAACTAACTAGAAAACACTTCCTAACTATGATACAGTTACTGAATTTGAGATGATGCTTCACCTCAGAGCGGTGCACAAATACTTCCTTTGAAGAAGCTGGGGGGAACTTTGAAGATCACAGTCACAGAGGTTTCCCGGCATATGTGAGTACGAAGTCAGACGGCTTCCCCAGCCTCCCCTCCTCCAGCTCAGCAGATCACTAATTACAGCGCTGTGATTTCCAGGGACGCGCAGTGACAGCGGCATTATGCATGCCCGGGGGATGTTGGTTACCCGGAAACCGGCACTCTGCCCATACAGAGAGGTATTGTGCTCTGTCACCTGCTGCTCCTTATTCCTCACAGAACCGCTAGGGCGCTTAAACGTGCCCTGACTTGCACCGACTCTAATTTGCATTAGTCTTACATATTTTTCATAAATAAAGACGGCTTGTGATATACACCAAATCTTTTTTTTATGTTATGGCTGTTGACTATTCAAATGATTCTGCAACATAAAGTTACGGGTTCTGTTTTTTTTTTGTACTACGGGTCAAAAAGGTTAAAATTTATATAAATTTATATAGGAACATTTTTATACAATTCAATTATTTAAATACTCAGCACTCTTCTAATTGTTATTTCATATATATATTTTATATAGATGTTTCCAAGATATATATTTATTTTTTTATATATATTAACACAATTACCAGCATTACTGCATTTGAGAAAAAAAAAAAAATACCTGTTACTAAAATGTTGCATTTTTATTTAACAAAATGCACGATAAACTGGTATATTCAGATTAGTACGTATATTATTTATATATATATATATATATATATATATATATATATATATATATATATATATATATATATATATATATATATATATATATATATATATATATATATATATATATAATTATTACTATGCTAAAGCAGGCAATTTTTTTTCTAGCATGTTCTATGTTAAATAAAAATATAAATGATAAAATAACTGTATTGTGCAATAGGAATAAGTTCATTACTGTATTTTGGTGTATACAGTAAAAATAAGGCTGAATCACAATGTGGCTGCAGCATTTTCTCATGTACATTATTGCAGGCAACATTGCTGCAGAGGGTTCAAGCTCTTATTAACCCTTTTGGTTACCCGAGGGACAGTTAGGTTGCACTATTACCAAAATCTGATATCACAATATAGCATTGGGTTAATATCTATAAAGATACATGCGATAATCATAGATTAATTATGTCAGGTGCACTATGTCATATTTACCAGATAAGCCATGGCTCAATAAATTGAATTAAAGGGACAGTCAAGTCCAAAAATAACTTTCATGTTTCAAATAGGGCATGTAATTTTAAACAACTTTCCAATTTACTTTTATCACCAATTTTTTTTTGTGATTTAGTTATGAAGGTGAGTCATGGCCACATTCTACAGAAGATGCACATTGTCCCCATAAGGTATAACTTGCCCAGATTCACTAAAGCGCTTTGAAGAGGCATTAGATCCCTAGATATTCATTAAACCAATGTGTTGCACATGCAATGACCCTAGAGCAGTCTCACTAAAGGACATTTCTGTATTTTTAGATTATATGGCAAGATTACATAGTAATGAGTTGTAAAAGGGACAGTCAACACCAGAATTTGTGTTGTTTAAAAGGATAGATAATCCCTTTATTACCTATTCCACAGTTTTGCATAACCAACACAGTTATAATAATATACTTTTGACCTCTGTGATTACCTTGTATCTAAGCCTATGCAGACTGCCAACTTATTTCAGTTTTACAGACTTGCATTTTAGCCAATCAGTGCTAACTCCTAGGTAACTCCAGGTGCATGAGCACAGTGTTATCTACATCACACACATGAACTAACACCCTCTAGTGGTGAAAAACGGTCAAAATGCATTTAAATAAGAGGCGGCCTTCAAGGTCTAAGAAATTAGCATATGAGTCTACCTAGGTTTAGCTTTCAACTAAGAATAACAAGAGAACAAAGCAAAATTGGTGATAAAAGTAAATTGTTAAGTTATTTAAAATTACATACCCTATTTGAATCATGAAAGTTTATTTTGAACTTGACTGTCCCTTTAAGTATTTGGAGTTTAACAGTGTCATGATCTGGGCTTGTTGAAATTGTTCTATGGATGTATTTGATATTTTTCTCTATGTCACTATATTCACTAAATTCATTACATCGGTAGGTCTTGAGACTATATAGAAACTATATTGTGTTTTTATTTGTAGTCATTTCTAATGGAAGATTTAAGCAGTTCTGAGGGCTTCCATGTTAAACCTTACAGCTCATGTAAGATGCTGTCTTCAGATTAGTGCCCTTACTAGGTATGTGTTAGAGCAAGATATAGGTTTCTATTTCACCATGTTTGTTGTATGCACTGGCATCACAGTTTTTATTTCATTTGCCTGACTGTCATGCCTATGTGGTAGCAGGGTCGGCTCCAAGGGGGGGGGGGGGGCAATGCTCACCCAAATGGAATGCTGTGCCCCCTCAAAAAATATTGAGATGGTCATACCCTTTAAAAATAATAAATAAAATAAAGAATTGTTATGTAATGCTGCATAGCTAAATCTAATCTTCAAAATTGCCAGTACCTGAAAACCTAGTATCCTCACTGCTATTGCAAACAAATGGGTTAATTGCATTGGGGGTTTGGGGTGCAGGGCTGTTTAGGGGACATGATTGAGATTTGAGAATGAGTTTAAGGGTTTTGGATCATGGTGATTAAGAGGTGAATTGTTTTTAAGAAGCTATTGCACTGGGGGTCTCAAGTTTAATGGCTCTGTTTTAGTGCACTACATAGGATTTAGGGCTAGATTTATGAAGCCCCTACGGCAGCAAGTTCTCACTAGAACTTGCTCGCTGTGATTTATCAAGCAGCGGTCACAAGACCGCTGCTTCCCTAAGCTGTTCGCCACCTCTAAACTGGCGAAATTCAATCTCCTCGGTCGAGTCCGACCGAGGAGATTGACAGCTCCTGCCCGTGCGTGATTGGCTGTGCGCGGGCAAGGGGCGCGATTGCACGCAAGCGCAAAATTGCGCTCGTGTGCAATGCCAAATACCTGCGGGTAATTTCGCCCCACCACAGGCGAGCTGAGGCGTACAGGGGCGCGTATACGCGCCCCTGTACGCCTCAGCTATAATAAATCTAGCCCTTAGACTTTATTATTTTAACTGGTGATTTGGCACATATTCTCCCAATGTTAATAGTGGGGGATAAGCCAGCCAGAAGCTACACTTTCCTGCAGAATATGTAGGTCTGCTCTTATTTTGACTCTCATACATGGTTTGTAAATGCGTGCCCCCTCGTAAAAGAAATGCCCCCCATTTCATTCATTCTGGAGCCGACCCTGTGTGGTAGTTAGCATTCTTCTTAAAGGGACATGAAACCCTAAAAATTATTTTATGATTCACAACTTTCCAATTTACTTCTATTATCTACTTTGCTTTGGTCTCTTGGTATCTGCTGTTGAAAAGCATATCTAGATAGACTCAGGGGCTGGGAGCTATCTGCTGATTGGTGGCTGCACAAATATTCTTCTTATCATTGGCTTATTGATGTGTTCTACTTGCTTTAAGTAGTGCATTGCTGCTCCTTTAATTATTTATTATTTATTTATTTATAAATTATTTTACCAGGAAGGATATTATTAAAAGATACCAAAAGAATGAAGCAAATTGAAAAGTTGTTTAAAATTGTATGATCTGTCTGAATAACAAAATAAAAAAAAACTTAGGTTTCATGTTCTTTTAATGCAATCTATTCTGGGGTATCATGTGGGCGCACTAGCTGGCAAAAAAAAGAAGAAGAAAGGAACAGGTTAAGTGGTCATGAATCTGGTATCTAATATATGGTGATATCTGTCAAAAAAGATTTGTGTAGATAGCGTGAGTCAGGAATTCATGTGAGTTTCATAGCAGACAATAAATAAGGTGAGAGGCTGCATTTATTTAGTTTGGGGTGTGATGTAGCTGCTATTGTCATGCATAATAAGGTGCACAGTACAGGATGTCTCGTATATCAAACCAGAACTTCTAGCAACTTGAAAAATATGCTTGCAAAGCAGTTCTGTAAATGCATCTAATTGTTAACAATATCAGTATTGATATGGTCTCATTGAACAGAATACATTTTTTGTAGCAGTCTTGCAGAAGAAATGAAGGCTGACTCTGGGCGTATTCTTGGGGTGTGGTCTGGATAATTCACATAAGCCTTGACTCTGAATGTCAAAGCTAATGTCAAAGCTAATGAGGTTGTCTTGTTGTTTTTTTTGTTTGTTTTTCTTGAACCTTGTTTTTTTTGCATATGTTATAGTAGACTGCATAATAGAAAGTGTTTTTTTTTTTAATTTTATTTGTTTTGTAATGCTTTTAAAGTGTGTTTGTTATGTCAGTATCTTTTACAGTAAAACTCATTCTGTGTATCAAGAAGTGAATGGCTGCGCCACCACTGATTATAATGGAGCAGGACTTGCAGTGACAAGTTGTGGTTGCAAATTTCAAGTTGTGAAGTTACAGCAAGGTCTTTATTGAAATATGGAATCTAGGCATTGTAACACGCGTCTTTCACTTGCGTCTTTACACAAAATCTTTACACAAGATGTCTATCCTTCACATCCAGAACCTTGAATAGCGAATAAAGAGCTCTCAAGCAAATATTTACCTATCTAAAATTATTTGAAGGAACCTCACAGTAGTGACCAGACTTCTTAGATAATACTGCCAGAGCAGAGAGTTTTAGAGAAGAAGGCCCTTTGGGCCAGATTCTCATAAACTTGTTGACATATAGGGGAATCATAAGCTTTTTTTTTTTTTTTTTACTGAGCACTTTATGTCTTTCCTTCACAAAAATATTTGTGAATTCCCCTCAATGAGATACACATTTTCCAAGGTAAAAATTACCTTTAAAACAATCCCTGGGGGGCCTCATATCACAGACAGACCAGGGAGCTTTAGAGAATATGGCCCTCAGTGAGATGCAGGACACCCCATAGAAAATGTTCATTTCAGAGTTCATTTTTTTTTTCTCTTTGTTGTCTTGGTCTGTGTGTAAAAATAATAGAAAATACATACACGGTTTTGTAGAGATATTTAATTTATTGTATAGAAATAAATATCAAGCATAAATATAATAGCATATCCGTCTGACACATTTCCAGAGGCGTAACTAGAAACCACAGGGCCCAGGTGCAAGAATACAAGCAGGGCAGCCCCCCTCTCAATGTTAATTTAATACTTTTTTTACCCCAACATTTAACGCAGAAAAAAAAAAATCATTTTTGTGTATGCTGTATACATACAAATATATTGCTGACTGTGCTGTATACACACACACACACACATATATATATATATATATATATATATAGCCGACTATGCTGTATACACACAAATATATAGCCGACTATGCTGTATACACACATATATATATAGCCGACCATGCTGTATACACACATATATAGCCGACTATGCTGTATACACACATATATATATAGCCAACTATGCTGTATACACACACATATATATATATATATATATATATATATATATATATATATATATATATATATATATATATATATATATATATATATATATATAGCTGGATAAAGGGAAAAGAAGAAGGCGCCACAATAGTGCAAATCAAAGTTCCAGAAGGCATTTGTTGCACTTCTCAAGTGCCTGATACTCTGTGAGTATGATGTTATCTACGTGTGTGTTCCATTGATCACACTGATTTGCACTATTGTGGCACCTTCTTCTTTTCCCTTTATCCAGATTCGTTTTGTCCTGCCTGATTCACCACCAAGCATTGCAAGGAGTTAGCTGCCGCTTTTCCGTGAAGAGTATCCCGATTACATAATTAGGACTTTTTTTTTGCAATATAACTGCATAAGTATTTGTTGTTCTATGTAAGAGTTTTACTTTGTTTTTCACTTTTCATCTAACACTTTTTTCCACTACAGTGGATGAGATTTTGGTTATTTGCACTGTTTTATTCTGCTTAATATCACTTATATTGAGTTTGGCGCATCCAACAATTTTTGAGTTCTTTGATATATATATAGCTGAATGTTCTGTATACACATACATATATATATATATATATATATATATATATATATATATATATATATATATATATATATATATATGTGCTGTATACACACACACACACACATATACAGGGAGTGCAGAATTATTAGGCAAATTAGTATTTTGACCACATAATCCTCTTTATGCATGTTGTCTTACTCCAAGCTGTATAGGCTCGAAAGCCTACTACCAATTAAGCATATTAGGTGATGTGCATCTCTGTAATGAGAAGGGGTGTGGTCTAATGACATCAACACCCTATATCAGGTGTGCATAATTATTAGGCAACTTCCTTTCCTTTGGCAAAATGGGTCAAAAGAAGGACTTGACAGGCTCAGAAAAGTCAAAAATAGTGAGATATCTTGATGAGGGATGCAGCACTCTTAAAATTGCAAAGCTTCTGAAGCGTGATCATCGAACAATCAAGCGTTTCATTCAAAATAGTCAACAGGGTCGCAAGAAGCGTGTGGAAAAACCAAGGTGCAAAATAACTGCCCATGAACTGAGAAAAGTCAAGCCTGCAGCTGCCAAGATGCCACTTGCCACCAGTTTGGCCATATTTCAGAGCTGCAACATCACTGGAGTGCCCAAAAGCACAAGGTGTGCAATACTCAGAGATATGGCCAAGGTAAGAAAGGCTGAAAGACGACCACCACTGAACAAGACACACAAGCTGAAACGTCAAGACTGGGCCAAGAAATATCTCAAGACTGATTTTTCTAAGGTTTTATGGACTGATGAAATGAGAGTGAGTCTTGATGGGCCAGATGGATGGGCCCGTGGCTGGATTGGTAAAGGGCAGAGAGCTCCAGTCCGACTCAGACGCCAGCAAGGTGGAGGTGGAGTACTGGTTTGGGCTGGTATCATCAAAGATGAGCTTGTGGGGCCTTTTCGGGTTGAGGATGGAGTCAAGCTCAACTCCCAGTCCTACTGCCAGTTTCTGGAAGACACCTTCTTCAAGCAGTGGTACAGGAAGAAGTTTGCATCCTTCAAGAAAAACATGATTTTTATGCAGGACAATGCTCCATCACATGCGTCCAAGTACTCCACAGCGTGGCTGGCAAGAAAGGGTATAAAAGAAGAAAATCTAATGACATGGCCTCCTTGTTCACCTGATCTGAACCCCATTGAGAACCTGTGGTCCATCATCAAATGTGAGATTTACAAGGAGGGAAAACAGTACACCTCTCTGAACAGTGTCTGGGAGGCTGTGGTTGCTGCTGCACGCAATGTTGATGGGGAACAGATCAAAACACTGACAGAATCCATGGATGGCAGGCTTTTGAGTGTCCTTGCAAAGAAAGGTGGCTATATTGGTCACTGATTTGTTTTTGTTTTGTTTTTGAATGTCAGAAATGTATATTTGTGAATGTTGAGATGTTATATTGGTTTCACTGGTAAAAATAAATAATTGAAATGGGTATATATTTGTTTTTTGTTAAGTTGCCTAATAATTATGCACAGTAATAGTCACCTGCACACACAGATATCCCCCTAAAATAGCTATAACTAAAAACAAACTAAAAACTACTTCCAAAACTATTCAGCTTTGATATTAATGAGTTTTTTGGGTTCATTGAGAACATGGTTGTTGTTCAATAATAAAATTAATCCTCAAAAATACAACTTGCCTAATAATTCTGCACTCCCTGTATATATGTAACTGTGCTGTATACAGATATATATATATATTTATATATATATATACTGTATATATATATATATATATATATATATATACACACACAGACATCCCAACTCTCCCTGAAGTTCAGGGAGTCTCCCTCATTGTAGTAGCAGCTCCCTGATGCCTGCAAATGAAATGCAATCTCCCTGAAACTACAAATACCTTGATCCAACGTTGCCCAAATCCGCAAACAGTGTTTCTTTAACCCCTTGAGTGCTAACGACGCCTCTGAGCCATTGCAGAGTTTCCCATTCTTCACCTTGAGGGAGATCTGGGGGCTCCCACCCGCTCCTACCCCGGCGATTGGGCCTGCATAGTGACAGGCATCGCCGGGGCTTCACGTCATGCAGGGTGACGTCACACTCAACTTTATTTAAAATTCACAATGCTAAGTATAGGAGCAAGGAGCATGCTGCTTAGAAGCCTGTATCTCAGGCATCTAAGCAGCTACAGACCCCCAAGACTCACTGTTGGAAAGGTAATCGCCTAACCTTTCCAACAGTGTAAGCCTTGGGGATTTGAAAAGTAAAGTAAAACCTCAAAACAGTTTAGCACCCAGGGGGGAAAGTGCTTAGCACTCAAAGGGTTAAGAAATGCCTCTAGTTGCGGTGACGTCATCAAGCAGGAAGGCATTGTCAAAGCAAGTCTGTCTTTAATTTCAGTGTATTGCGTGTCTGCAACCCTCCCTCCTGCTGTTTGGAGGCAGCTATAAGGCTCTTGGGGGAGGAGAAGAATCGGCAGCAGGCAACATTGGCTGCAGCATAGGCTGAGTGAGAACTGAGAAAGAGGGCAAAGAGAGTGTGCCTCTGTGAGGGAGGAGATAGACACCCATGCTTTCAGGTCCTTATCAAACTGACTCTACTGTGAGTACAAAACATAATTACAAATAGCCTCACACACGCTCACAGACACAAAATCTGAAAGTCGTACAGGAACAACTATACTAAGTACTTCACAAGCTGGGATGCTATGGAACCCTCAAAGCATGCATTAGTAACCAAAAAGCCCCCACTGATTTTAATAAAATAAAAACACAAATACTACCTTTTTTACTGAATGTAATTAAACTTCGTATTCTAAAATATTTGAGCATTCAACAAGCATACAATTACTGGAAAATAGGTTTGTTGTATGTAGTTGTGGACAGGAAGTGACGTCAGAAGTGGGCGTGCCCTTACGCGTTTCGTGAATTACATTCACTTCATCAGTAATTCACGAAACGCGTAAGGGCACGCCCACTTCTGACGTCACTTCCTGTCCAGGGAGACCAAGCTTCAAACACTTCAGCAACGGACCCTGTCACTGACAGGCTTAAGAATCCACATCCATACGGATATTGTGAGCTATCTAGAGCTCAAAAAACCACAAGGAATCATCATCTAGCTGTATTTACAGCAGTTCATGTAACTATTTATTACGGTTTTCCATCATAAACACCAACTTATCCACCTGAACTCTGGGAGCTTTTCAGAGCTCAAAACCACCGCATGGAATTTACCTCCAGCTGTACTTACAGCATTACAGCATCCTATACCACAATATCACTAATTTTTATCAGCAAGCTGTTTTTGCACCAGCCCTGATAAAAAAAACTCACTACCAGATTTAAAGAAATATACTATATTTCATCTGCTCACCTATTTCTGTCCCTGATCTGGACTATTATCAAAGAGGATTTCTGTTTATCATTTTTTATTGGACATTAGAAAATAAAAGTGTTTTTATTTTAAATTTCACTTTGTGTCCTTGCAAGCATCATTTATACGCATCTCATGAGTGCTGCAATTAATATCCACAATTGATCTCATAGTATGTAAACTGAGCACTAATTGGTTTGCATACATAAAGTTTATACCATACTCCAGAGAGGAGAAGCCTTTCAAGTATAAAGAAGGGGAAAAGAAATAAACAGCAACAAGGAAAGAAATCCAGCAAAAAGAATTAAAGTGTCTCTACCTAACTCCAGAGAGGAGAAATTTGTCTGAAATACCAACATATTTCTACTCCAGGGATATCAAGATTTCCACCTGCTAAAAGTTTCTGCATACCAGCTGGAAACATCTTTACCACAGATAGGGATTACATCCCCTCCATGCTTCCAACATACCTCACATGTTTGAGGTTAAACAAGGTGAGCACATTTAAATCTCACGTTTAGTTTTTGATTGCCCAGTACTGACATACTGCACCATAATTTGGTTTTGTTTTTGTTTTTCTCCATTCTATGTGCGCTGAACTCTGAAACTCAACTCCATACCTTTTTCCTTCACATTCCATTTGATGATAGTGGAATATTCAGAAACTAGCTGCCATTGAAATATATCAGGAGGAACTAATTAGAGCAAAATAACCATTTGCAACATACACAGCGCAGATCAAGAAACACCCAAGCAACACTTTATATATATATATATATATATATATATATATATATATATATATGACTGTGCTGTATACACACATATACAGCAGCTGCTCATGATTTATTTGAGAATGCTGCAGATATTGCATTTGCCTGATATAGTATATAGTAACTAATGTGCTATTTACCTGCTAAGCTGCTGCTGGAATGAAATTGTAGTGATGAATTATACATGTTGTTGTATATACAAATTTCTTTAGGATAATCACATTCTTTCAGTTAATAGGATTAGCAGCAGCCAGCCAGCACGTCCGTCTCTTATTACTAAATACAGCAACCGTAAGACTTAAGTTGATGCTCAGTCTCGCGGCCAGTGTATGCAAGTAGCCTCCCGGCCCAGTCCACCCCTGTGGGGCCCCCCAGAGTCGCCAACCTCAGGGCCCTGCCGTTGCGACTGACGTAGTTCCGCCCCTGCTGAAACAGTTTATTTTGTCATTCATGTACGCGATAAGCATTGTAGCTGCTTATTTAGCCAAATGCCTTTCTTTTATGCTTATGTAATTGCTTTTTTTTTTTCTTGTACCGTGTATGTAAAAAAAAAAAAATTCATTAAAATTATGGGGGGGGGGGGGGGAGATAAAAAACTGAAATTAAAATCCTCCATGTCTCAAAATTAATTCAAGGTAAATATTTGCATAAGAAATTAGTACATCTAAGCAAGTATCCCCGCTTGCTTTCCCCCAGAAATTCTTAATATGCAAAGTTTCCAATGCACAAGAGAATTGTGGGTAAGATATGCAAATTATGTATGCAAATTCTCAGTTTTTTTGCTTCAAAAATACTGTTTTAACACAGCGATCCTTTTAAACAGGAATATAACAGCAAACCAGAAATCACTCATTAAAGTGAGTGATTTCTGGTTTGCTGTCATATTCCTGTTTAAAAGGATCGCTGTGTTAAAACAGTATTTTTGAAGCAAAAAAAACTGAGAATTTGCATACCTAATGTGCATATCTTACCCACAATTCTCTTGTGCATTGGAAACTTTGCATATTAAGAATTTCTGGGGGAAAGCAAGCGGGGATACTTGCTTAGATGTACTAATTTCTTATGCAAATATTTACCTTGAAAAAAAAAAAAAAAAGAATAATAAAAAAAGGACCTCATATTGTTGACCGATCTTTTGAAAAAATTATGATGACACAAAGGGCTAGATTTATCAAGCGACAGCAGACGGGGCACACATACAGGGAGTGCAGAATTATTAGGCAAGTTGTATTTTTGAGGATTCATTTTATTATTGAACAACAACCATGTTCTCAATGAACCCAAAAAACTCATTAATATCAAAGCTGAATAATTTTGGAAGTAGTTTTTAGTTTGTTTTTAGTTATAGCTATTTTAGGGGGATATCTGTGTGTGCAGGTGACTATTACTGTGCATAATTATTAGGCAACTTAACAAAAAACAAATATATACCCATTTCAATTATTTATTTTTACCAGTGAAACCAATATAACATCTCAACATTCACAAATATACATTTCTGACATTCAAAAACAAAACAAAAACAAATCAGTGACCAATATAGCCACCTTTCTTTGCAAGGACACTCAAAAGCCTGCCATCCATGGATTCTGTCAGTGTTTTGATCTGTTTACCATAAACATTGCGTGCAGCAGCAACCACAGCCTCCCAGACACTGTTTAGAGAGGTGTACTGTTTTCCCTCCTTGTAAATCTCACATTTGATGATGGACCACAGGTTCTCAATGGGGTTCAGATCAGGTGAACAAGGAGGCCATGTCATTAGATTTTCTTCTTTTATATCCTTTCTTGCCAGCCACGCTATGGAGTACTTGGACGCGTGTGATGGAGCATTGTCCTGCATGAAAATCATGTTTTTCTTGAAGGATGCAGACTTCTTCCTGTACCACTGCTTGAAGAAGGTGTCTTCCAGAAACTGGCAGTAGGGGACTGGGAGCTGAGCTTGACTCCATCCTCAACCCGAAAAGGCCCCACAAGCTCATCTTTGATGATACCAGCCCAAACCAGTACTCCACCTCCACCTTGCTGGCGTCTGAGTTGGACTGGAGCTCTCTGCCCTTTACCAATCCAGCCACGGGCCCATCCATCTGGCCCATCAAGACTCACTCTCATTTCATCAGTCCATAAAACCTTAGAAAAATCAGTCTTGAGATATTTCTTGGCCCAGTCTTGACGTTTCAGCTTGTGTGTCTTGTTCAGTGGTGGTCGTCTTTCAGCCTTTCTTACCTTAGCCATGTCTCTGAGTATTGCACACCTTGTGCTTTTGGGCACTCCAGTGATGTTGCAGCTCTGAAATATGGCCAAACTGGTGGCAAGTGGCATCTTGGCAGCTGCACGCTTGACTTTTCTCAGTTCATGGGCAGTTATTTTGCGCCTTGGTTTTTCCACACGCTTCTTGCGGCCCTGTTGACTATTTTGAATGAAACGCTTGATTGTTCGATGATCACGCTTCAGAAGCTTTGCAATTTTAAGAGTGCTGCATCCCTCTGCAAGATATCTCACTATTTTTGACTTTTCTGAGCCTGTCAAGTCCTTCTTTTGACCCATTTTGCCAAAGGAAAGGAAGTTGCCTAATAATTATGCACACCTGATATAGGGTGTTGATGTCATTAGACCACACCCCTTCTCATTACAGAGATGCACATCACCTAATATGCTTAATTGGTAGTAGGCTTTCGAGCCTATACAGCTTGGAGTAAGACAACATGCATAAAGAGGATGATGTGGTCAAAATACTCATTTGCCTAATAATTCTGCACTCCCTGTATGCGCCCCTGTCCACCGCAGCTCGCCTCTGTCTGGCAGAATTCCGTTGGTGAAATTCAGCATTGCACAAGAGCACTATTTTGCGCTCTTGTGCAACACTGCCCCCTGCCCGCTCACACAAGTAATTACGTGCGGGCAGGAGCTGTCAATCTCCCACGTCGGATGAGACCAGGGAGATTAAAATCCTCCACCTAAGAGGTGGAGTAGAGGATAGAGGATGATCACTGCTTGATAAATAGTGCCTGCAGGTTCTCTTGTGAGAACCTGCAGTCGTATGGGGGCGAAGGCTTGATAAATAGTGACTGCAGGTTCTCTTGTGAGAACCTGCAGTCGTATGGGGGCGAAGGCTTGATAAATAGTCACTGCAGGTTCTCTTGTGAGAACCTGCAGTCTTATGGGGCGAAGGCTTGATAAATAGTGACTGCAGGTTCTCTTGTGCAGTCGTATGGGGGCGAAGGCTTGATAAATTGAGCCCAAAATGATGACAATGATCTGGTTTACTATCATATCCATCTTTATCAACACTGTTCAAGCAGCGTTAATAAACAAATTGCATCAATAATATGTTTCATTTGCCAAGACTACAAGATCACAGTGGTGTAATTATGTTTTCAATAGTCTAGCTACAAAAAATGTTTTTCAGAATTCTTTTTTTCCTATATTTCTCTGTAAATTTGTGTGGACCAGAATAAATATTATTACAACGCCAACTCAGACAATATGTGAAATGTAATTTTCAAAAGCACAGCATTAACTCTAAAGGCAACAGTCCTTGATGTACTTTCCCTTCTTGACACATATGCGCCCCTGTCCGCCGCAGCTCGCCTCTGTCTGGCAGAATTCCGTTGGCGAAATTCAGCAATGCACAAGAGCACTATTTTGCGCTCTTGTGCAACACCGCCCCCTGCCCGCTCACACAAGTAATTATGTGCAGGCAGGAGCTGTCAATCTCCCACGTCGGATGAGACCAGGGAGATTAAAATCCTCCACCTAAGAGGTGGAGTAGAGGATAGAGGATGATCACTGCTTGATAAATAGTGCCTGCAGGTTCTCTTGTGCAGTCGTATGGGGGAGAAGGCTTGATAAATAGTAACTGCAGGTTCTCTTGTGAGAACCTGCAGTCGTATGGGGGGGGGTGAATGCTTGATAAACAGTGACTGCAGGTTCTCTTGTGAGAACCTGCAGTCGTATGGGGGGGGGGTGAAGGCTTGATAAACAGTGACTGCAGGTTCTCTTGTGAGAAACTGCAGTCGTATGGGGGGGCGAAGGCTTGATAAATAGTGACTGCAGGTTCTCTTGTGAGTACCTGCAGTCGTATGGGGGGCGAAGGCTTGATAAATAGTGACTGCAGGTTCTCTTGTGCGAACCTGCAGTCGTATGGGGGGGCGAAGGCTTGATAAATAGTGACTGCAGGTTCTCTTGTGCAGTCGTATGGGGGCGAAGGCTTGATAAATAGTGACTGCAGGTTCTCTTGTGAGAACCTGCAGTCATATGGGGCAAAGGCTTGATAAATAGTGACTGCAGGTTCTCTTGTGCAGTCGTATGGGGGCGAAGGCTTGATAAATCGAGCCCAAAATGATGACAATGATCTGGTTTACTATCATATCCATCTTTATCAACACTGTTCAAGCAGCGTTAATAAACAAATTGCATCAATAATATGTTTCATCTGCCAAGACTACAAGATCACAGTGGTCTAATTATGTTTTCAATAGTCTAGCTACAAAAAATGTTTTTCAGAATTCTTTTTTTCCTATATTTCTCTGTAAATTTGTGTGGACCAGAATAAATATTATTACAACGCCAGCTCAGACAATATGTGAAATGTAATTTTCAAAAGCACAGCATTAACTCTAAAGGCAACAGTCCTTGATGTACTTTCCCTTCTAGAAATGGGAATTATGTTAGATAGACGGCTGCAGGAGAACAGCAAAACAATGCTCTTAGGGTCTAATTAAATGCTGTTTTCTCCAAGAGTTCAAGAGCAACGTGAAGAGGAAACTTTTTTCTGAATAGTAAAAATAATAATTTGCACATTTTTGACATCAAACTAAGAGGGAAAATTTTGTTTTTGTTTATTATTCATTTATTCACACTTCCTGTAATATACCTCTGAAAATCTTAATCAGTGCAGGAGTTTATTTATATTTGTCCTCAACACAGTAAAGGAGATAAGCATACTTAGGAGGTTTTTCAAAGGGTTTGTTTCCAAACTGCAAAACAGTGCAAATGTTGCTAACAAAGTGACAGTTTGAAGTAAAAGTGCAATAAGAAAAAAATAATTCTTATAGCAGTGCAACAAACAGACCCAGTAAGCTAATCACCCCAACACTCTCACATTCGGAATGATTGACATTCCCTGCTCTCAATCAATTGGTTGTGCAGGAGCAGGGAGCGGCATTGCACAAGAATACTTTTGTGTAATCACAAGAAGTGCATAGCCAGCATTCACCTTATCCAGCTTCAGAAGCAGTAGTGTATTGCTGCGCTGACTTTAACTGTGTGTAACCATTTTGTGGGGGTTAAAGGGCATCTCAAGTCAAAATTAAAGTTTCTTGATTCAGATAGACCAGGCAATTAAAAAAAAAAAAACAACAACAATTTTTTAATATATTGTGCAATATTTCATTTTGCCGTGCAATGCAACGTCGCAGGAGGTGGACAGGTAGAGCCTGCAGGTATGGTAAATCTAGTTCTGTTGCATTGTCGTTTTATTGTGTATTTGTCAATTATTTAATTCTAATGTATTTAGTGGTCCTTAAGATACATAGTTATATGCAACAACAATGTAATAACATGTTAGAGCATTTCCCTTTTGTAATTTTATGTGCCTTTTAGTGCTTTTAAAAAAAAGTGTATGCAGATCTTCTGCAATTTAAAAAATAATAATTTAGTGTCCCCATAAAGGGACATGACTCACTTTACAATTGTATTTTAACATGTTAGATTGCACATAGTAACACCATATTTGCAATATACGTTCATTATTTATCTTGCCCCCTTTTAATGTCATTTTAAGTCTGAAAACTGTGGTTTTTGTTTTGGCAAAAGATACCGTAGTCTAGCCCTGCTACATAATTGTTTCTAACTGGCTCCAGAAGAGATGATCATATAATGAAATGCAAAACAACTGAAAATGACAGTGCCTAACTTTGTTTACGCCAGTACCAAATAAAAAATGTCTTGGGGGGGAGAGTGTATTCAAATATTGAAAACAATTTCAGCAAACATGCATGACACCTTTTAAAAAAAAAAAAACACACAAACTTACATAGTATGTTAGTTTAGTGTACGCTGCAGAAAAAAATTGTAATTACAAGATGTTTTACATCCCTTTAAGATCTAATAAATGCAATTGTAAAACCACATAAACTCGCAAGTCATTATTGGTTTTATTAATACATGTCTGACAAACTTTTGACATAATCTGTGATTTACAATAGTTTGGAATTTTAGTCACTTCCTTAGTGGGTGAAGCTTAAAGTAACACTAAACCCAAAATGTTTCTTTTATGATTCAGATAGAGAATACAATTTTTTTTGAGGGGGGGGGGGGGGGGGGGGTAATGTAAAAGGTTAATTAAGAATTTTAAAGGAACTTTGCTATATACTTACATTCGATATTTTGTTCTCTTTTGCTGTAATTGAAATCTGAACATTGTGGGTTTTCCCGTTCCCTTGAAAATTGGAAGTGTATACTCAGACGTCAGGGGCGCGATCCGATATACGGCGTAGTTTTCAGTGCAAGCGAGGGAACCCGCGCCGCCCCTAGTTTCACCTCACACATCGGGGTATTACATATACCCCACTGGCAGTTGCTAAAGTGCCATAACGTCGGATAAACTAGCGATGTCCAGAAATGAGCGTTACTACAAATTTCTGGAGGCGCCAGTGACTTACGGCACTTTAGAAACTGCCTGCGCCTAAAAAACTAACTAAAATATTAAATCTTCCGTAATTGTCTAACACGCCTCCCAAAACTCAGCCCGATACGTATACCCCTATATCCGCCATCCCCCCTCTCACTCCTAAAAATAAATGTATTAACCCCTAGACCGACAACCCCCACAACGCAATAAGCCTAATTATTAACCCCTAAACGGCCATAGCCCACACCGCAATAAACCTATCCTAGTATTAACCCCTAAACCACCACTCCCGGAGCCCACCACCACCTACATTATATGTATTAACCCCTAAACTGCCACTCCCGGACCCCGCCGCCACCAACATTAAATATATTAACCTCTCATCTGACCCCCCTACACCGCCGCCACCTACATTAAATATATTAACCTCTAATCTGACCCCCCTACACCGCCGCCACCTACATTAAATATATTAACCTCTAATCTGACCCCCCTACACCCCCACCACCTACATTAAATATATTAACCCCTAAACCTAAGTCTAACCCTAACACCCCCCTAACTTAATTATTATTTAAATAAATCTAAATAATATTACTATTATTAACTAAATTATTCCTATTTAAAACTAAATACTTACCTATAAAATAAACCCTGAGATAGCTACAGTATAATTAATAATTACATTGTAGCTATTTTAGGATTTATTTTTATTTTACAGGCAACTTTGTATTTATTTTAACTAGGTACAATAGCTATTAAATAGTTAATAACTATTTAATAGCTACCTCGTTAAAATAATTACAAAATTACCTGTAAAATAATTCCTAACCTAAGTTACAAATACACCTAACACTACACTATCAATAAATTAATTAAATAAATTAACTACAATTATCTAAAATAAAATACAATTAAATAAACTAAACTATAGTACAAAAAAAAAACAAACACTAAATTACAAAAAATAAAAAATATTACAAGAAGTTTAAACTAATTACACCTAATCTAAGCCCCCTAAAAAAATAAAAAAGCCCCCCAAAATAATAAATGCCCTACCCTAAACTAAATTACAAATAGCCCTTAAAAGGGCCTTTTGCGGGGCATTGCCCCAAAGTAATCAGCTCTTTTACCTGTAAAAAAAGAACAATCCCCCCCAACATTACAATCCACCACCCACACACCCCTACTCTAAAACCCACCTGATCCCCCCTTAAAAAAAACTAACACTACCCCATTCGGCCAGCCGGGCCGAAGTCTTCATCCAATGGGGCAGAAGAGGACATCCAGATCGGCAGAAGTCTTCATCCTATCCGGGCAGAAGAGGACATCCGGACCGGCAGACATCTTTATCCAAGCGGCATCTTCTATCTTCATCCATCCGACGAGGAATGGCTCCATCTTGAAGACCTCCGGCACGGAGCATCCTTCTAGGCCGACGACTAACGACGAATGAATATTCCTTTAAATGACATCATCTAAGATGGCATCTCTCGAATTCTATCAGCCAATCGGAATTAAGGTAGGAAAAATTTGATTGGTTGATTTAATCTTCAATCCATTTGGCTGATTAAATCAACCAATTGGATTTTTCCTACCTTAATTCCGATTGGCTGATAGAATCCTATCAGCCAATCGGAATTCGAGGGACGCCATCTTGGATGACGTCATTTAAAGGAATATTGATTCGTTGTTAGTCGACTCAAGGAAGGTGATCTTCAATGGGGTAGTGTTAGGTTTTTTAAGGGGGGATCGGGTGGGTTTTAGAGTAGGGGTGTGTGGGTGTGGGGTTGTAATGTTGGGGGGGATTGTTCTTTTTTTACAGGTAAAAGAGCTGATTACTTTGGGGCAATGCCCCGCAAAAGGCCCTTTTAAGGGCTATTTGTAATTTTGTTTAGGGCAGGGCATTTTATTATTTTGGGAGGGCTTTTTTATTTTATTAGGGTGCTTAGATTAGGTGTAATTAGTTTAAACTTCTTGTAATTTTTTTTATTTTTTGTAATTTAGTGTTTGTTTGTTTGTTTTTTGTACTATAGTTTAGTTTATTTAATTGTATTTTATTTTAGATAATTGTAATTAATTTATTTAATTAATTTATTGATAGTGTAGTGTTAGGTGTATTTGTAACTTAGGTTAGGATTTATTTTACAGGTAATTTTGTAATTATTTTAACTAGGTAGCTATTAAATAGTTATTAACTATTTAATAGCTATTGTACTTAGTTAAAATAAATACAAAGTTGCCTGTAAAATAAAAATAAATCCTAAAATAGCTACAATGTAATTATTAATTATATTGTAGCTATCTTAGGGTTTATTTTATAGGTAAGTATTTATTTTTAAATAGGAATAATTTAGTTAATAATATTAATATTATTTAGATTTATTTAAATAATAATTAAGTTAGGGGGTGTTAGGGTTAGACTTAGGTTTAGGGGTTACTAAATCTAATATAGTGGTGGCGACTTTGGGGGCGGGAAATTAGGGGTTAATAAATTTAATTAGGTGGCGGTGGTGTAGGGGGGGTCAGATTAGGGGTTAATACATTTAATGTAGGTGGCGGTGGGGTCCGGGAGCGGCGGTTTAGGGGTTAATACACTTTATTAGGTATTGCGGAGGGGGATTGCGGTTGACAGGTAGATAGACATTGCGCATGTGTTAGGTGTTAGGTTTTTTTTTTGCAGGCATTTTAGGGAGTTACGATGCTCCCATACTCAGCGCAAGGCCTGCTACGGCTGCATTTTATGGCGAGGTGAAAATTGAGTAAGATTTCTCCATTTTCGCCACATAAGGCCTTGCGCTGGATATTGGATACCGATTTACGACGCGGTCCCATGTTAGCCTATGGGAGTAAAAATTGCGGGTGACGGGTGAAATATACGTGCCGCATTTATATGTGGCGCTGTATATAGGATACCAAACCAGCACAAAAAAACGGCGTTGCCGGCTTTTGCAGGCGACGCTGCATATCGGATGGGGCCCCACAAGTCTAACTATGATACAGAATGTTTTTAGATGTAACAATGGTTTTGTGCATATACAAAACACTCTGACATTACACCCTCAATATTAGGGGGAAAAAACAACACCAAACAGATAAAACCCTATCTCTTAATCAAATAAAGGTAGAAAATCAACAATAACTATTTACACTAATAAAATTAGCAAAATAAATAATCCAACAGACCCATAATTCCCCTATTCATTTTCATTATTAATACATACACATATATCATTATGGTTGAAGGGACATTCCAGCCAAACTTGGAATCCTTGTGGATGCATTTCAGTTTTGCATAGAAGCATTTTTTTTGCAATATACATGTGTTCACAAAAATACTTCTAATAAAAGCTATAGCGGTTTCAAAAGTGTATTTAAGTAGGCACCGTGCACCAGCATTTTAAAAATAGCACTTTTGCATAGAGTGTAAGGTATATGTATCATCTGGTAATGACTCAATTAGATAATTGCTGATATGACAGAAGCCCCACTGGCTCTCTGAACAGCTGTTGTATTTAAAATGCTGGTGCACTTCACATGTACGTGCAGAGAAAAATGCTAACACTAAAATAGTGATAACTTTTACTAGAAGCATTTTTGTCAATACATGTATATTGCAAATATTTTTCTATTCAAAGATGTAATTTATCTATATGCATTTAAATTTTGACCGGAATGTCCCTTTAATTGTTCACTTCACCTATTACTGCACTGTTTTAAAAGTGATTAGTTAAATAATAAGACCCTGATATTAAAATGTAGTTTATCTCTAATAGTGCCCTTTTTAAATTAAAGGGCCATAATACCCAAATGTTTAAACACTTGAAAGTGATGCAGCATAGCTGTAAAAAGCTGATTAGAAAATATCACCTTAACATCTCTATGTAAAAAAGAAAGATATTTTACCTCAAAAGTTCCTCAGTAGCCACCTCCCATTGTAAAGGATTTCTAAGCAGCATTTTAGTGTGTCTGTCCTGGGACATCTGAAGGGATGAGCATCGTGCACTCTCATCTTATTTCACCAATCAGGTAAAGGAAGTTTACAATGAAATCTCATGAGAGTCAAGTCAAATCTCATGAGATCACAGTAAAAGTGCATGACCTCAGCACTGCTGATGCTGATTGGCTGCTGTTCATTTCTTCATTTTTTTTAATTTTTTTACCTGCAGCTGGGAGCAGTTGAGTATAACTTTTTACACAGAACTTACTCTGCTGAGCTGAGGAGATTGTGAGGTAAAATATCTTCCTTTTTTACATAGAGATACTCAGGTGATATTTTCCTGTCAGCTTTTTACAGTTATACTGCATTAGTTTCAAGTGATTTAGCATATGAGTATTATGTCCCTTTAAGATACCATGATGAGAGGCAAATACAATTAAAAAATTCAGGAGGTAAGGCTTCTTGCTTGATAGATATTAAAGGGACTGTCAACTCAAAAATTGTTATTGTTTTAAAAGATAGATAATCCTTTTATTACCCAGTCCCCAGTTTTGCATAATCAACACTGTTATATTTATATACTTTTTACCTCTGTGATTACCTTGTATCTAGGCCTTATCTGACAGCCCCCTGATCACATGACTTTTTATTTATTATCTATTGACTTTTAGCCAATTAGTGTTGTGTTGTGTGTGAGCCCACATGAACTAGCAGTCTCCTGTTGTTAAAAGCTAATAAAAAAGCTTGTGATAAGAAGCTGTCTGTAGTGGCTTAGAAACAGGCAGAAATTTAGAGGTTCCAATGTTATAAAATATATTAATATAACAATGTTGGTTGTGCAAAGCTGGGGAAAGGGTAGTAAAGGCATTATCTCTCTTTTTAAACAATAATAGTTTTAGTGTTGACTGTCCCTTTAACGGCACAATCATTTTGTGATTGTGATCATTAGAAAATACACTAACAATGTTTACAAATCGTTATTTGCTGAAAACAAGCACAATATAATCTACCCGTAGTTATCTATGCTCACTAATGCAAACTATGACATGCCATAATACATATACTATTGCATTACAGGGCGCCTTTAAAAACTGCACTTGACATTTAAAAATATAAAATGATCAACAATGTAATAAAGTAAAAAACTCCTTGTCTAGTTATCAGTACAGCACACCACGTGTAGCCTGTGCATTAATATTCAGTTGATGACACCTGCTACTCTGCTAATTTCCTCTCGAGCTCTGACAGTTAGCAAAACTATCACCTAGGATCTCTTATGCTTTGCCGTCTTATTAAACAGGCTCAGGTTACAACTTGCAGCCAAGCTTGTGTTGTTGTTTGTAGGCTGATATTTAGCATTTACTATGCAGTTGTTATGATCATATACCTATGTATTCACAGTCTTTCTTTGTTTAATGAGTATACAGCTTATGCATTAACAATCAGCCTCTCTTTGTTTAATACAGGTTATGTTGCGTCCAAAGCTGTTTGTTAAAAAGAGACTCTTGCTTATTTTTGTTAACTTGATTGCTGCTAAATAAAAGAAGCAGGTTATAATTAGCCAGTGAGAGAGTCTAAAAGAAACAAAGCAATATGCTGTACAAGGAAACAACAGAAGTAAACCCTTTGGCTTATGGAGTGGGTTGCAACGCATAGGCTAGGAAGGGGTTAAAGGGATATAAAAATGTTGTAATGTTACAGCATTTTATCATTGCACTGTTGCTTGTTTATAACTATATGTTCAACCCCTGCAAAGGGATTAAACAAATATAAAAGCAAAAATGCACTATACATATGGTGAGCCAGCGACAATAGACAAATGTATGTAGCCGTCAATCATCAGCTAGCTATACAGGATATGTGTATATACTTTTTCAACAAAAGATACCAATTGGACAAAGTGAATTTGAAAATAGAAGTGAATTTATAAGTGTCTTAAATGACACGTTGGGGCATATGTATCAAGCTCCGATTGGAGCTTGATGCCCCGTGTTTCTGGTGAGCCTGCAGGCTCGCCAGAAACAGCAGTTATGAAGCAGCGGTCACAAAGACCGCTACTCCATAACCTGTCCGCCTGCTCTGAGCAGGCGGACAGACATCGATGGAAATCAACCCGATCGAGTACGATCGGGTTGATTGACACCCCCCTGCTGGCGGCCCGTTGGCCGCGAGTCAGCAGGGGGCGGCGTTGCACCAGCAGCTCTTGTGAGCTGCTGGTGCAATGCTGAATACGGTGAGCGTATTGCTCGCCTTATTCAGCGAGGTCTGTCGGACCTGATCCGCACTGTCGGATCAGGTCCGACAGACCTTAATAACTAGAGGCCATAGGGGCATATTTATCACTGCTCCATAACTTGTCTAACTGCTCTGAGGCAGCGGACAGAAATCAACCCAATCGAATATGATTGGATTGATTGACACCCCCTGCTAGCGGCCAATTGTCCGTGAATCTGCAGGGGGCGGCATTGCACCAGGAGTTCACAAGAACTGCTGGTGCAATGATAAATGCCGACAGCGTATGCTGTCGGCATTTATCAATGTGCTGCGGACATGATACGCACACCCATGGCCCTACTCCGTAAACACCCGTGGCCAACCGCCCATAAGTCCTCTTGCCTTCAAGTCACGGTAAGCCTCCAGGAAATGTTGGGAAGTATGGGTGGAGCATGACTGGAGGTGGTCTCAAGCAGGGTCCTTCACCTTCTTTTGTCCAGGGACCCTGTGAGTTATCAATCTGCTGCTCACTGAGGGAGCAAATCACTCTAACAAAGAGAATAACAGTCAAACATACTTGCACAAGTTTCTACACATTTGTATACATTCAAAACTAAAATATATTACATTTATTTAATTAATACATAAATTGTTGGCTTAACATCTTGTCACTCTTCAGATAAAGATTGGTTATGAATAATGCTTAAATATTTTTACAATCAATAAACATTTAAAACACTTCATTTTATATAAGCAGTCTATTTAAAAACAAACATCTAGTTTTCTTCCATTTCCCTGTCCCATGTATCATGTGATATCAATCAATCAATCACAGACTCATATACTTGTATACTGTGAACTATTGCACATGCTTAGTAGGAGCTTATGCCTCAAAAAGTGTACACGCAAACATACTGTGGACAATTTGAAAATGAAAATAAAGGGGGGGGGTATGGCTGTTCTGTCTGAATTGTGAAAGTTTCATTTTGATTTGTATGTCCGTTTAATTCTCATAAGGATTATTATTATAACTTTTATTTTAGATATAATGCTGTCAAGTAAAACAAAAAAATTAATATATATATATATATATATACAGTATGTATATATGTCAAAAAGTCACTGCAGGGAAAGCGCACAATAGTTCTCACCTTGAGTGAAGATTCCACAGCACTAGCCGCTGTAACCTCTGAACCCGACACAATAGAGAGTAAGTAAATGAGCAGGTATGGAATACTTAGTGCTGCTTCATGGTGTGCCCGCTCCTCACCCCCAAAAGTAATAGAAATACCAGAATATGAAGCGCACTGTGTCCAGATATGCTCCAAACATGAGATAAAATCCAATACTTTATTCAATCCATTTAAAAGCACAAATTATAGACGGCATCCATAAAATAAAATCACAGTGTGTGTGAACAGATACACCTGCAAAAGCGTTTTGTGCATGCACACTTGATCACTGCATGTTAGTCTACCTAAACACACCTCTATTTATTCAAAATTCTCTTAAAGGGACACTGAACCCAAATTTTTTCTTTCGTGATTCAGATAGAGCATGCAATTTTAAGCAACTTTCTAATTTACACCTATTATCAATTTTTCTTCATTCTCTTGTTTTCTTTATTTGAAAAAGACGGCATCTAAACAATTTTTTTGGTTCAGGACCATGGAAAGCACTTGTTTATTGGTGGGTAAATTTATCCACCAATCAGCAAGACCAACCCAGTTTGTTCAACAAAAATGGGCCGGCATCTATACTTACATTCTTGCATTTCAAATAAAAATACCAAGAGAATGAAGACAATTGATAATAAGAGTAATTTAGAAAGTTGCTTAAACTTGCATGCTTTATCTGAATCACAAAAGAAAAAATTTGGGTTCAGTGTCCCTTTAAGGCGATAGATACATCTCATTATATATATGTATTAGAAAAGCCAATAAGTGGACAAAAATCTAGGCAACATATTGTGATTCTATCTAGTCATTAGTCTGTTGGTTACATTATTAGTAAATATATTTTACAATTCCCTTATCAAAAAATAACTATTACTTGATAGATATCAAGATTATCTATATTATATTTATCACAGTTTTAAATACACGCTAGCTCATTAAAAGAGGGGCGGAGAGAAACAAGTGCTAATTCTTTAAAGTATCTGATAAATATTTAATTTTTTCAAATGTAGACGTCCTATCTGCAAAACATGTATTCATGTTACACAACGTAGTAAATTTAACTCTAGCAGTACAGGACACGAACATGACATTAATGTCTTCATAAATTGCTCAACTACACATGTTGCCTATTTACTTACATGTCAGATCTGCTTAAAACAATATACAGGGAAAACTAAGCGACCTCTAAAAGATAGGTTTCTCCAACACTTAAGATCTATAGAATCTGACGAATCAGATACACCTGTAGCAAGGCACTTCAAAGAAATACATAATGCTGATGTTACGAAACTGACTATACAGGGCATAGATCATGTGCCAGTATGGAAAAGAGGAGGTGATAGAGAGAATAAACTGAACAAGCGAGAGATCTATTGGATGTTTACACTAAAAATTATCAGTCCTCAGGGACGGAATATGAGAAGGGATTTATTCACATGATCTTTTTAGGGCTGCAACTAATTATTGGACAATTATTTTTTCGATTAATCGACTAATCGGATAAAAAATAAATAATGTTTTCCTATATTTAAAATAAAATCCACATAAATATAAACTTCAGACTAAAACTTTACATTATCACAACTGTTGGTCCATTTTTTTAAGCAGCAGAACAAATTTTTATAATTAAGCAAAACAAAACCACAAACTGTTTGAAAAGAGGTAGAACTAGTAAGAGGTTGAATACCACTGTTTATAACATTCTGTTATTCACTCTTTCAGAAACTTTGCATTGAAATGCAAAAACGTCAACATGTCCACATGCTCCGGACTGAGGCTGGCTCTCATTTTTGCAAGCTATTTTGCTCGTAGCAGAGAAGAGGCGCTCAGATGGTGTTGAGGTGCCTGAGATGCATAAGTAGGGTTTTGCCAATTTCACCAAGGTGGGCTATTGATCTTGGTTAGCTCTCCACCAATGCAAGGGGCCTCTTAACAAAGTAAGCCTGGACTTCATTCTGACATAAAAATATCTTGAAAATCTATATGCAATGGTAAATAACCAGCTATAAGGTTAAGGGAAAAAATATCTAGTCCACTCTTAAAATAACAGATATATACTTAGAGGTTGAATTTGGTACATATTCCAATAAATTAAAAATATAAAATAAAAAAGGCAAAAGGGCTAAAGACTATATATAAGTAACAGGACACAGCCTTAAAGGGACACTGAACCCAATTTTTTTCTTTTATGATTCAGATAGAGCATGAAATTTTAAGCAACTTTCTAATTTACTCCTATTATCAAATGTTCTTTATTCTCTTGCTATCTTTATTTGAAATGCAAGAATGTAAGTTTAGATGCTGGCCCATTTTTGGTGAGCAACCTAGGTTGTCCTTGCTGATTGGTGAATGAATTCATCCACCAATCAAAAACTGCTGTCCAGAGTTCTGAACCAAGAAAAAAAGCTTAGATGCCTTCTTTTTCATATAAAGATAGCAAGAGAATGAAGAAACATTGATAACAGGAGTAAATTAGAAAGTTGCTTAAAATAGCATGCTCTATCTGAATCACGAAATAATTTTTTTGGGTTCAGTGTCCCTTTAAACATTTATCTATATTAGCAAGTGATCCACTAAAAATTGTGCAAACAGGTAATAGTGACATCAGTAAATAAAAAGCTCAGCACTATATCATGCAATGCATAGTCCCAAATCACCTGATTTAATATAAACAATCTAAATTATGACTCCTATTTTATTTCTGGGTTGCACATAAGACAGGAGTAGTTGTAAACTTAAAAAGAAACTTATAGGGTTCTGAAAAAGTGAAAAGTAAAATGTCTGTAGACGTCCTTTAGGCTAAGGGCCTAACCATAAAACACAATACCATGTGCAGGAGCTCACTGGAGTGAATCAGCTGGTGCTGTGCACAGAGCAACTAATTGCAAACCAACTAATCGATTATGAGATTCGTTGACAACTTTTTTCATAATTGATTTTTATCGATTATGCTGATTAGTTGTTGCAGTTCTAGATCTTTTTATTCTCTCTTTCTTCCAAATTTTACAAACACGGATATGTTGTTTGCTTCACAATATAAATGTGTCAGTACATAGTTACATTGATTTTCACTTTATTATTTTAGACATCTTTAAAGGACTAATATCAAAGGTGTTAAAACATGATTTTCTATGAAAAAACTAATCTCTTTATTATATTGTTGCAAATGAAATATTTATCAGATACTTTAAAGAATTAGCACTTTTTTCTCTCCGCCCCTCTTTTGATGAGCTAGGTTTTTTTTTTAAAACTGTGATAAATGTAATACAAATAATCTTGATATCTATCAACTAATAGTTATTTTTTTGATAAGGGAATTGTAAAATATATTTACTAATAATGTCATCGACAGACTAATGACTAGATAGAATAACAATAATTTTTCCTAGCATTTTGTCCGGTTTTTGGCTTTTCTAATATAATGAGATGTATCGCTTTAAGATAATTTTGAATAAATAGAGGTGTGTTCAGGTAGACTAACATGCAGTGATCAAGTGCGCATGCACGAAACGCGTTTGCAGATGTATATCATTTGTGCTTTTAAATGGATTGAATAAAGCATCAGATTTTATGTCATGTTTGGAGCATTTCTGGACACAGTGCGCTTCATATTCTGGTATTTCTATACATATATATGTGTGTGTGTGTGAAAATACATTTGTAGATATTACAAATTGAAAACCAAATTATGTATGATAGACTATTATTCTTAAAAAAAAATTTTTTCGTCATCTGAAATAAGAGATGCATTTATTAAAAATATGTTGGGGTATATTTGTTGTAATTTTATTAACCCCTTAATGACCACAATGTACTCTGTATGTCACTGGTCGTTAAGGGTTTTTTTCAGGACATAATAGCACAAGTCTAGCAAGAACACGCTATTAATGCACTCCCTCCAGCAGGCTTTGTGGAATAGAGCAGTCTCAACGCTGGTGGCAAGACCGCGCTATAAAACAATCAAGTCCCAAAAAATGGCCAGTGACATACAGGGTACGTCGCTGGTCCTTAAGGGGTTAAATAGAATTTTATTACTGTATCATTAAAACATTTTATATATATTTTAAATCCTCATATTGTAATAAAGAAACTATTGTCTTCACAGTTTTTAATACCCAATTTAAATAGCAATATCTTTTAATGTACACTTTTGTTTAGCTCAATGAAAGCAGCAGTGATTGTAATTTAGAAGTGTTTGCAAATAATTGTTTGTGTTAGATGCAGCAACATCACAACGCTTGATGACACTCATGGAATATGCTTGGGCTTGACTTTGCTTATTGCAATGCTACAAATGGATTGTTGCCGTGTGCCTAGCAACGCTATTGTACATTTCATTTTCTCTGAGCATTTCTAGCCAAGGCCACATATTATATTTCAGAAGATTACATTTTCAAGATTTATTAAAGTTTTATGAAAAGTCATAGTGAGAGAGTACATTATGTTCTGTTCATATTTTTTTTTTAGTGTAATTGAGTGAAAAAGTTAATCTTGCATAAAGAAAAATTACAGGAATATTCCAATACATTTAAAAAACTCAAGAGGTAAACTAGAAAGCTGCTTAAAGAGATATGAAACCCAAACTATTTCCTTCGCAATTAAGATAGAGCAAACTATTTTAAACAATTTTCCGATTTACATCTATTATCTAATTTGCTTTGTTCTCTTTGTGTCATTTGTTGAAAACTATACCTAGGTAGGCTCAGGAGGTGGGAGCTAGCTGCTGATTGGTGACTTGATATATATTCATCTTGTCATTGGCTTACTGATTTGTTCAGCTAGTGCCCAGTAGTGCATTGCTGCTCCTTCAGCAAAGGATAAAGTAAAATTGATAATAAGAGTAAATTGAAAAGTTGCTTAAAAATGTATGCTCTATATGAATAATGAAAGGTTTTAGGTGTTTCATGTCCCTTTAATGCTCTGTGCCTGGCTGGTCATGGGATAATTATTTGTGAGTATGTGTGTGCAGATGCCTATGGGTGTCTTCTTTTACAAAATGATCTAATTAATTAGTCAACATGATAGCAACACTTTGCATTCCACTCTCCATGCTGTGTTATTTAACCTTCCTACCCAATATGGAAGATAATCTTTAGAGATATATCCAACTGTATTTTTGCAACTGAGATATCATTTACTATTTTCTCAAGGATGACACTTCACCGGCAGAAATCTCTTGTATACTGATATCTCTTGACCTGTGACAGAACTCCCCACCATTCCACATTCTGTTGGATTACCCTAATTTGTAGACTCTACCCAACTGTGCTTTCAGCAGCTTCCTCAACCCTATTTATGCTCTGGTTCCAGAAAGTGAAACCAGGGACAATCTAAATCTGCCCAGCCATCCCCTAACTCAACTACTGACCCCACAATATCTATACTCCTCCCCAAAACCTATTTTTATACTACCTACTCACATTGACTTAACACCTATTTAAACTCCCAGTGACTTTGCTCTCATATCACCGACTTATGCTCCTGACCTCACTGACTCTGCCCTTAAGTTACTTTAACTAACTAGTCTTTCAGTCCTTTCAAGGGGCAGTCTTTATTTGGGCCCGGTTTGAAAGAGATTATCGCTGACATTACAGGAGGTAAGGGCCACGCCCTACCTCAAGACAAAGCCAAAGCTAAGGCTAGACAGTCTAATTTTCGTCCCTTTCGGAACTTCAAAACAGGAGCAGCATCAACCTCCACTGCACCAAAACAGGAAGGAGCTGTTGCTCGTTACAGGCAAGGCTGGAAGCCTAACCAGTCCTGGAACAAGAGCAAGCAGGCCAGGAAACCTGCTGCTGCCCCAAAGACAGCATGAACCGAGAGCCCCCGATCCGGGACCGGATCTAGTGGGGGGCAGACTCTCTCTCTTCGCCCAGGCCTGGGCAAGAGATGTTCAGGATCCCTGGGCACTAGAGATCATATCTCAGGGATACCTTCTAGACTTCAAATTATCTCCCCCAAGAGGGAGATTTCATCTGTCAAGGTTGTCAACAAACCAGATAAAGAAAGAAGCGTTTCTACGCTGCGTACAAGATCTGTTAATAATGGGAGTGATCCATCCGGTTCCGCGGTCGGAACAAGGACAAGGGTTCTACTCAAACCTGTTTGTGGTACCCAAAAAAGAGGGAACTTTCAGGCCAATCTTAGATTTAAAGATTCTAAACAAATTCCTAAGAGTTCCATCGTTCAAAATGGAAACTATTCGGACAATCTTACCCATGATCCAAGAGGGTCAGTACATGACCACAGTGGATTTAAAGGATGCTTACCTTCACATACCGATACACAAAGATCATCACCGGTATCTAAGGTTTGCCTTCTTAGACAGGCACTACCAGTTTGTAGCTCTTCCATTCGGATTGGCTACGGCTCCAAGAATCTTCACAAAGGTTCTGGGTGCCCTTCTGGCGGTACTAAGACCGCGAGGGATTTCGGTAGCTCCATACCTAGACGACATTCTAATACAAGCTTCAAGCTTTCAAACTGCCAAGTCTCATACAGAGTTAGTTCTGGCATTTCTAAGGTCGCATGGATGGAAAGTGAACGAAAAGAAGAGTTCTCTTTTTCCTCTCACAAGAGTTCCATTCTTGGGGACTCTTATAGATTCTGTAGAAATGAAGATTTACCTGACAGAGGACAGGTTAACAAAGCTTCAAAATGCATGCCGTGTCCTTCATTCCATTCAACACCCGTCAGTAGCTCAATGCATGGAGGTGATCGGCTTAATGGTAGCGGCAATGGACATAGCACCTTTTGCACGCCTACACCTCAGACCTCTGCAATTATGCATGCTAAGTCAGTGGAATGGGGATTACTCAGATTTGTCCCCTACTCTGAATCTGAATCAAGAGACCAGAAATTCTCTTCTATGGTGGCTTCATCGGCCACACCTGTCCAGGGGGATGCCATTCAGCAGGCCAGACTGGACAATTGTAACAACAGACGCCAGCCTACTAGGTTGGGGCGCTGTCTGGAATTCTCTGAAGGCTCAGGGACTATGGAATCAGGAGGAGAGTCTCCTTCCAATAAACATTCTGGAATTGAGGGCAGTTCTCAATGCCCTTCTAGCTTGGCCCCAATTGACAACTCGGGGGTTCATCAGGTTTCAGTCGGACAACATCACGACTGTAGCTTACATCAACCATCAGGGAGGGACAAGAAGCTCCCTAGCAATGGTGGAAGTATCAAAGATAATTCGCTGGGCAGAGTCTCACTCTTGCCACCTGTCAGCAATCCACATCCCGGGAGTGGAGAACTGGGAGGCGGATTTCTTGAGTCGCCAGACTTTTCATCCGGGGGAGTGGGAACTTCATCCGGAGGTCTTTGCCCAAATACTTCGACGTTGGGGCAAACCAGAGATAGATCTCATGGCGTCTCGCCAGAACGCCAAACTTCCTCGCTACGGGTCCAGATCCAGGGATCCGGGAGCGGTTCTGATAGATGCTTTGACAGCACCTTGGAACTTCGGGATGGCTTATGTGTTTCCACCCTTTCCGCTGCTTCCTCGATTGATTGCCAAAATCAAGCAGGAGAGAGCATCAGTGATTCTAATAGCGCCTGCATGGCCACGCAGGACTTGGTATGCAGATCTAGTGGACATGTCATCCTGTCCGCCTTGGTCTCTACCTCTAAGACAGGACCTTCTGATACAGGGTCCATTCAAACATCAAAATCTAACTTCTCTGAAGCTGACTGCTTGGAAATTGAACGTTTGATTTTATCAAAACGTGGTTTTTCTGAGTCGGTTATTGATACCCTGATACAGGCTAGGAAGCCTGTTACCAGAAAGATTTACCATAAAATATGGCGTAAATACCTATACTGGTGCGAATCCAAACATTACTCCTGGAGTAAGGTTAGGATCTCTAGGATATTGTCTTTTCTACAAGAAGGGTTAGAAAAGGGTTTATCAGCTAGTTCATTAAAGGGACAGATTTCAGCTCTGTCCATCTTGTTACACAGGCGTCTGTCAGAAAATCCAGACGTCCAGGCTTTTTGTCAGGCTTTGGCTAGGATCAAGCCTGTGTTTAAAGCTGTTGCTCCGCCATGGAGTTTAAACTTAGTTCTTAACGTTTTACAGGGTGTTCCATTTGAACCCCTTCATTCCATTGATATAAAATTGTTATCTTGGAAAGTTCTGTTTTTAATGGCTATTTCCTCGGCTCGAAGAGTCTCTGAGTTATCAGCCTTACATTGTGATTCTCCTTATCTGATTTTTCACTCAGACAAGGTAGTTCTGCGTACTAAACCTGGGTTCTTACCTAAGGTGGTCACTAACAGGAATATCAATCAAGAGATTGTTGTTCCATCCTTGTGTCCAAATCCTTCTTCAAAGAAGGAACGTCTTCTACACAATCTGGATGTAGTTCGTGCCCTCAAGTTCTACTTGCAGGCAACTAAAGATTTTCGCCAAACTTCTTCCCTGTTTGTCGTTTATTCTGGACAGAGGAGAGGTCAAAAAGCTTCTGCTACCTCTCTCTCTTTTTGGCTTCGTAGCATAATACGTTTAGCCTATGAGACTGCTGGTCAGCAGCCTCCTGAAAGAATTACAGCTCACTCCACTAGAGCTGTGGCTTCCACTTGGGCCTTTAAGAATGAGGCCTCTGTTGAACAGATTTGCAAGGCTGCAACTTGGTCTTCGCTTCATACTTTTTCCAAATTTTACAAATTTGACACTTTTGCTTCTTCGGAGGCTATTTTTGGGAGAAAGGTTCTTCAGGCAGTGGTTCCTTCTATATAATGAGCCTGCCTATCCCTCCCGTCATCCGTGTACTTTTGCTTTGGTATTGGTATCCCAGAAGTAATGATGACCCGTGGACTGATCACACATAACAGAAGAAAACATAATTTATGCTTACCTGATAAATTCCTTTCTTCTGTTGTGTGATCAGTCCACGGCCCGCCCTGTTTTAAGGCAGGTAAATATCTTTTAAATTATACTCCAGTCACCACTTCACCCTTGGTTACTCCTTTCTCGTTGATTCTTGGTCGAATGACTGGGACTGACGTAGAGGGGAGGAGCTATATGCAGCTCTGCTGGGTGAATCCTCTTGCATTTCCTGTTGGGGAGGAGTTATATCCCAGAAGTAATGATGACCCGTGGACTGATCACACAACAGAAGAAAGGAATTTATCAGGTAAGCATAAATTATGTTTTTTCTCTCTGCCCCTCTTTTGATGAGCTAGTTTTTTTTTTTAAAACTGTGATAAATGTAATACAAATAATCTTGATATCTATCAACTAATAGTTATTTTTTTGATAAGGGAATTGTAAAATATATTTACTAATAATGTCATCGACAGACTAATGACTAGATAGAATAACAATAATTTTTCCTAGCATTTTGTCCGGTTTTTGGCTTTTCTAATATAATGAGATGTATCGCTTTAAGATAATTTTGAATAAATAGAGGTGTGTTCAGGTAGACTAACATGCAGTGATCAAGTTCGCATGCACGAAACGCGTTTGCAGATGTATATCATTTGTGCTTTTTTTTTTTTTTTTTTTTTTTTTTTTTTTTTTTTTTTTAGTTTTCAAAAAGCTTTATTGAATCAAAAACAATATAACAATACAGGTTGTCCATTTTACATTTTTAAGAAAATACAAACAAATTAGTTAGTGTGAAGATCTTTAGAAAATAAGTATTTCCATTTCTCTGTCAAATATTATGCAGTCCATAATGCATGTAAAATGTTCTTTTCCTGTTTAAAATCTTTAACAGCTTTAAATGTAAAATAAGGAAATAAACAATAAAGGTTGTAATAACATAACTTTGGTGTATTTCTATGAGGCGCAGAGGGGTAGACGCACTTGATTTATGTGTGTCTCGGGGTCGTGAGGTCAATCAGGTCTTATTTATACTTGGTTGTTAGACTATGTTAGGGACTCTTATTTATTGTATAGATATGTGTTTCCCAGAAAATCATTAAAGCACAATAGAAGTCCATCCTGCCTGTTTTTTGATAATGGTATTTTTCTAAGGATAAAAGGGAAGTAACATTTTGTCTCCAACTTCCTATTGTAGGAATTGTTTGTTGTTTCCAGAGCCTCGGGATTAACTGCTTCGCGCTACTTAACATGATGTATAGGAGTGTTAGTTTATATTTACATTTAATCTTAGGGGGGAAATTAAATAGTAAGGTAATGGGGTTGTAAGGTATATTATGTGAGAGAACAACTTGGATCTCTTTGTGTATTTGCTTCCAAAATGGTTGTAGAGTGGGACAATCCCACCAAATGTGATATAATGTGCCCTTCTGTTTACAGGCTCTCCAGCAGTGTGGGTCGGAGTGTTTATAAATTTTAGCGAGTCTGCTAGGGTAAAGGTACCAGCGTCCTAATAATTTCATATTGGTCTCTGTTATACTCATAGAGGATGGCGATTTACTCATCTGTTGGAAGATCTTGTTCCATGTTTCACCTGTCACCTCAACTCCTAGCTCTGTTTCCCATGCTTTGGTGTATGATGGGAGTTGTCTAGAATGGGTATCTATCAGGATTTTATATATTGCTGATAGTGTGCCTTTCATGGGTTGGGTGGCCCAACATAGGTGTTCAAATGGTTTTAAAGTCCGGACTAAGTTTGGTTTATCTTTGTGATGCATTATGAAGTGGGACATTTGGAGGTAGTCAAACCATCTATGGAAATGAGGAATATGTTTATCAATTAATGACGTTCTGGGCAAGAGAGCTCCTTGTTCTAGAACTGAGTAACAAGGTAGGCCGGTTGTGATATTATAGAACTTATCATTCCAGATGTGTTGATGGGAGGGAAAGTCCACATTATGTAACAGGGGAGAGAGAGGGGAGGGGATTGTGGAGATATCGTAGCGGGCCCTTATTAGGGCATCCCATGTTATCATAGTGCTTTCAACTAGAGAAGGGCTACTTGAGTGTGGGGTTCTGTGGTGCGGGTGTGTCCAGCAAATAGCACTCAGGCTCTTCGTTGCTGACAGATCGTGTTCTAATTTAACCCACTCTTTATTTTGAGCGTTTTTGCTCCAGTCTACAATCCTGGTTAATTGTGCTGCCTGTTTGTATAATTCTAGATTGGGAACCCCAAACCCACCCCTGTTCCGATTTCTATATAGTGTAGTTTTTGCTATTCTGCTCCGTTTGTGTGCCCATATGTAGGAATTTGCTAGAGATTGTGCCGTTCTAATAAAATGTGTGGGGGTAGATATGGGAACTGTTTGGAATAGATACAGTAAGCGAGGGAGGATACTCATTTTATAAGCTTGTATTCTTCCTAACCAGGATATATGTTTGTTTTGCCAATTATCCAAATCTTTGCGTATTTCATTGAGGAGTTTTTGGTAGTTCAATTTAAATAGTAATTCTGACGATATTGCAATTTGTATCCCTAAATATTTTAACGATTTACGTTGGTGTGTAAACTGATATTTCTGAGTTATCGTTTCGATGACTGCACTGTCGGTTGCTATGCTCAGGAATTCCGATTTAGATGTATTTATTTTAAAGTTGGACATAGTTCCATAGGAGTTTAGTTCAGTCATTAGTGTGGGTATAGTAATCTCCGGGAGGGTTATTGTAAAGAGGATATCGTCAGCGTAAAGTGATGTTTTGTATTGTGTATCTCCAACTAGCACCCCGTGTATTTGGTCATTATTTCTAATTTTAGTGGCCAGAACTTCCATGGCCAGTATAAACAATAATGGGGAAAGGGGGCAGCCCTGTCTTGTTCCATTGTAAATTTGGAAGGGATCTGATAGGGAGTCATTTAATTTGATACGGGCCTTTGGGTTGTGATATAGGGCGAAGATTTTGTCTATAAGGAGGTCTCCCAGTCCAAAATGGGATAATGTAGATTTAAGGAATTGCCAGTCGAGCCTATCAAAGGCTTTCTCGGCGTCAATAGCCAAGAATATTGTTGGGACAGATTGGGTTTGGGCGTATTCTAACAGATTTAATACTTTAATGGTATTGTCGCGCGCTTCCCTGAGGGGGACAAATCCTACCTGGTTCGGATGGATAAGTAGGGGCAGATATTTATTAAGTCTGAGTGCAATAATTTTGGCGTATAATTTGATGTCCACGTTCAGCAATGAAATAGGACGAAAATTGGCAGGGGTGTCTGGCTGTTTACCGGGTTTAGGGATGACTGTAACATGAGCCTCCAGCATGGAGGGAGGGAAAGGATGTTGGGCATCTGTCCTGTTAAATATCACTTCAAGTTGTGGGAGTAGGATTTGTGCAAACTGTTTGTAATAATAAACTGAAAAACCATCCGGTCCCGGGCTTTTACCAGATGGTAGTTGTTTGAGAGCCAAAAGGATTTCCTTCGTAGTGATTGGAGCTTCTAGCTCCTCTGACTGTTCTAAAGTTAATTGGGGGAGAGGAATGGGGGTAATGTAAGTCTTGATCTCAGGGCTTGTTTCTACCGGGGTATTCCTCTTTTTTAAATTATAAAGTTTGGAGTAGTATTGCACAAATTGGGAAAGGATCTCAGGGGTAGTGTGAACCTTTTTATTTGCGGGTGTTTTTAGCTCGTGGATAAAGGTTTTCAACTTTTTAAGTTTAAGGGCACGTGCCAATAGTTTCCCTGCTCTGTTATTCTCAAAGTAAAATTTTTGTTTAGTTTTAAGCGCTAATGAGTTGGCTTCTTTGAGCATTTGGTCTTGGACCGTTTTCCTAGCTGTTTCAAGCGCAGTGAGAGTTTGTGAATCTGCTGGATTCTGCTTGTGTGCATACTCTAACTTGGCTAAAAGGTCTGTTGATTGCTGATAAAGTGTGCGTGCTTTGCTTTTAACATATGCCTGTCTTTTAATAAATTCACCCCGTATGAAGCATTTATGTGCTTCCCATACTACATATGGATCAGTTTCTGGAAGTGAATTGAATTGAAAATATTCAGGGAGAAGCTTTTCTAGTTTAGCTTTGAATTCAGGGGCATTTAACAAACTGTCATCTAATTTCCACTGGAAGACTCTTTTGGGGGCAGATGGCCAGTCAAGTCTTGTGATTACAGCAGAATGATCTGTCCAAACTGTGTGTGAGATTTTAGAGGATAAAACATTAGATAGACCTTTCTGATTGGTGAGGATATAATCAATCCTGCTATAGGATCGGTGCGGGGACGAGAAAAAAGTATAGTCTCTCTGCTCAGGGTGTTTGAGTCTCCAAATGTCAAATAGGGTCTGGTCTCTAAATATTTTCCAGAGGTGTTTTGTTGTGCTTTTCGATATAGTCGGATGCGGATTGGATGTATCCACACACGGCTGGATCGGTATGTTAAAGTCACCCCCAATGTAAAGAGCGCCTTTAGCGTAATCTAAAATTTGGGCAAAATGTTTCTTGAAATAGGGGAGTTGTTTAGTATTTGGGGCGTATAGGTTGACCAGTGTTACTGGGGTGCCGTATAACAGGCCAACAATACAAAGGAACCTTCCTTCCGTGTCGGTGTAAGTTTTGATATGTGTATAAGGTATGTGTCTGCTTATAAGAATGCTGACTCCGTTTCTTTTGTGCTCAAACGAGCTGTGAAAGTGTTGGGTATAGTGGTAGCCAAAATATTTTGGTTCTTTAGATTTTAAGAAATGGGTCTCTTGTAAAAAGAGAATGTCTCCCTTTTTCCTATGTAGGTCTGTGAGTGCCATTGAGCGTTTCTGAGGTGAGTTCAGTCCCTTTGCGTTTTGACTAATTAGCGTAATGGTTTTATTGTTGGCTGGCATTAGGTAGGTTGTGTTTTGAGGTTAAGCAGTGCTCTGATTGAGTAATTTTATGATTTAAGAGTTGCGCCTCTAGAGCTATACACCAGAAAGATAACAAAAAACATTTAAACAAAAAACAATAATCAACAAAACTTCTCCCACTGGAGTAACATGAGAGAATAGTGGGTAGCATTTGTTTCATAACAAGTGCAATGTTAAGAAGGATGGTAACCAGCTGTAAAAATTAGCTACTAACATTCAATTATTTAAACCATCATGACCTGTGTAAATTAAATGGAATAGAAATAGAGATAGAGATAGAAATAGAAATAGAAATAGAAATAGAAAAAGAAAAAGAAAAAGAAAAAGAAACAGGTGACATAAATTCAGTTCAACTTTTTCAATTTAACTGAGCAATGTTATTTTGATAATACAGTGTATGTACCGGGGGGGAGAGGGGGGAAGAGGAAGGGAGAGAACAGGGGAAGGCACATGATACTGTTTTAAGTACAATCTCACCATACTGCTTGTCCTAATGTCCTTAGGAGGATTTAGTGTCCATCATGTAACCATAACGGCGGGTGAGAGAGACAGTTTTTCGTTCAAAGATAGAGAGACGGACATTGAAGAAAGCCTATCCTGTTTTATTACTTAGGTTTTCTCAGGTGTATGTTGCTTCTTGCTTGGATCTGTGGTAGCCATTGATCTCTGTTTCTTTGGAGTAGATGTGCTTGAATGTCTCGATTTGGATCTGTGGGAGGAGGGTGCCTGCTGCCATTCCATGCTGTGTTGTTTTGTTCTTTTATGAACAGGTTGTTCTAGTAGTGGCTCTTCTCTACTGCAGTCTGGGGGGTCTAAATCCAGAGCTTTGCAAAATGTTGGGATTTCTTCTGTAGTTTTACAGGTCAGCTTCCGATTTCCATGGAATACATACAAGTGAAAGGGGAATCCCCATCTGTAGAGGATTCTTTTTTGCCTTAAAAGAGAGGTTAAAGGGTTCAGTTCTCTTCTTCTTTGCAGTGTCCTGGGAGAAAGATCAGCATAGAACTGCAGGACCAAACCTCGGAAGCGAACTGGTTGATTTTTCCTAGAGGCATTTAATAATTCTTCCTTTTCTCGAAACTGCTTGAATTTAATAATAATGTCCCTTGGGGGAGCCGAATCTGGTGGTTTGGGTCGCAATGCTCGGTGAGCTCTATCCCATTGAAAATTTTCTGCTGCTTGTGACCCTGTTAAGTGTTGGAATAGTGCGGGGAGGTAGGTCATTAAGTCCTTAGGTAGGACCGACTCAGGTATTCCTCTGATTCTTATGTTTTTCCTCCTTCCCCGGTTCTCCAAGTCTTCTAACTTGTCGTGCAGCGTGTCGAGAAGAGAGGCATGTAGTACTGCTTGATCTTGCAAAGATGCAATGGTTTCTGTGGCTTGTCCTGAGGTATCTTCAAGTGCCTCAACCCTAAACCCTAGGGAGTGAATGTCTTGTTTGAGCTCCGCCATCTCCTCCTTAATGCAAGATCTAATGATTTCAGCTATATCTTGTTTGGAAGCAAGTGAGGAGAGGACAGAGGTTGGGATTTGTGACATAGGGTCTTGTGGCGGTGTGATTGGGGTAGAATTGTTAGAGTCTCTGTCAGGAGAGGAAGGTACCTCAGGATCTGAAACAGCTGAAAGCCTCAAACCACCAGAAAAGAAGTTTTTTGCCAAATGGTCTTTTGAAACAAGCGGCTTAGTGAGTTTGGCAGGTTTTATTTGTTTTCTGGCCGCCATTACCTTGCTGTTATTAGCCACTGTAATTATTTATGCAGGGTTTTCTGTTATGGAGTGATTTTAATTAGTCCCGGAATAGTGAGATTATAGACTGTTTCTCTGTATTATTTCCTTTACAGGTATCCGCAAAGTGCCACTGTGTGATTAGCTATAGTATTTTGGTTTTAATCTATGGCCCTGTGTACTGGCATATGCAGTGTAATATCTGCCGAGATTGTATCTTCTTGTTTGCAGGTATTTAAAAATTGCGGCTCTATATAAGCTTTATGGGCAATGCTGTCTTTGCCACGTGGGGGGATATCAAGCGGCAGGGAGGCACGGTGTTCTATGCGGGTAATTTATTCAGCGATCGCTGCTCTGTGCTCACCCTGTCTTGTGACGTTCTTGTCAGCAGCTCTCTGATGTCCGAGTGGCAAGTGGTCCGGTGGGCCGCTTAGGGATATCTCCGATGTCAGTCTGTGCTTTCTGGGCAAGATGGCGGCTCCCGTGTAGAACACACGCCTGTGTATTCCGATATTCTGTGGTCCTGGGGCAGAACCTATGTCCAATTCAAGTGTCCTGTGTCCCGGTAGCTGTTCCGTCACCTGTTTTATCTGAAATCTGCGCTTTAACAGGTCATTTATGGTGGTCTTATAAAGCTGGTGTTACGGAGCTCAGGGATTATGCGGCCATTTGCACCGCTTCCGGCTCCGCCCCCCCTCATTTGTGCTTTTAAATGGATTGAATAAAGCATCAGATTTTATGTCATGTTTGGAGCATTTCTGGACACAGTGCGCTTCATATTCTGGTATTTCTATACATATATATGTGTGTGTGTGTGTGAAAATACATTTGTAGATATTACAAATTGAAAACCAAATTATGTATGATAGACTATTATTCTTAAAAAAAAAAAAATTTTTTCGTCATCTGAAATAAGAGATGCATTTATTAAAAATATGTTGGGGTATATTTGTTGTAATTTTATTAAATAGAATTTTATTACTGTATCATTAAAACATTTTATATATATTTTAAATCCTCATATTGTAATAAAGAAACTATTGTCTTCACAGTTTTTAATACCCAATTTAAATAGCAATATCTTTTAATGTACACTTTTGTTTAGCTCAATGAAAGCAGCAGTGATTGTAATTTAGAAGTGTTTGCAAATAATTGTTTGTGTTAGATGCAGCAACATCACAACGCTTGATGACACTCATGGAATATGCTTGGGCTTGACTTTGCTTATTGCAATGCTACAAATGGATTGTTGCCGTGTGCCTAGCAACGCTATTGTACATTTCATTTTCTCTGAGCATTTCTAGCCAAGGCCACATATTATATTTCAGAAGATTACATTTTCAAGATTTATTAAAGTTTTATGAAAAGTCATAGTGAGAGAGTACATTATGTTCTGTTCATATTTTTTTTTAGTGTAATTGAGTGAAAAAGTTAATCTTGCATAAAGAAAAATTACAGGAATATTCCAATACATTTAAAAAAACTCAAGAGGTAAACTAGAAAGCTGCTTAAAGAGATATGAAACCCAAACTATTTCCTTCGCAATTAAGATAGAGCAAACTATTTTAATCAATTTTCCGATTTACATCTATTATCTAATTTGCTTTGTTCTCTTTGTGTCATTTGTTGAAAACTATACCTAGGTAGGCTCAGGAGGTGGGAGCTAGCTGCTGATTGGTGACTTGATATATATTCATCTTGTCATTGGCTTACTGATTTGTTCAGCTAGTGCCCAGTAGTGCATTGCTGCTCCTTCAGCAAAGGATAAAGTAAAATTGATAATAAGAGTAAATTGAAAAGTTGCTTAAAAATGTATGCTCTATATGAATAATGAAAGGTTTTAGGTTTTTTCATGTCCCTTTAATGCTCTGTGCCTGGCTGGTCATGGGATAATTATTTGTGAGTATGTGTGTGCAGATGCCTATGGGTGTCTTCTTTTACAAAATGATCTAATTATTTAGTCAACATGATAGCAACACTTTGCATTCCACTCTCCATGCTGTGTTATTTAACCTTCCTACCCAATATGGAAGATAATCTTTAGAGATATATCCAACTGTATTTTTGCAACTGAGATATCATTTACTATTTTCTCAAGGATGACACTTCACCGGCAGAGATCTCTTGTATACTGATATCTCTTGACCTGTGACAGAACTCCCCACCATTCCACATTCTGTTGGATTATCCTAATTTGTAGACTCTACCCAACTGTGCTTTCAGCAGCTTCCTCTACCCTATTTATGCTCTGGTTCCAGAAAGTGAAACCAGGGACAATCTAAACCTGCCCAGCCATCCCCTAACTCAACTACTGACCCCACAATATCTATACTCCTCCCCAAAACCTATTTTTATACTACCTACTCACATTGACTTAACACCTATTTAAACTCCCAGTGACATTGCTTTCATATCACCCACTTATGCTCCTGACCTCACTGACTCTGCCCTTAAGTTACTTTAACTAACTAGCCTTTCAGTCCCGAGCCTACCTAGGTATACTTTTCAACAAGGGATTGCAAGACAATGAAGAACATTTAATCAGAGAGGAAAATGGGAGTCTCTCAAAATTGCATGCTCTATCTGAGCTATGAATATTTAATACTGACTGTCATGTCCCTTTAAAATTTACAATTGCATACCAACCAAAATTATTTTCTGCTTCTTGTTCTTTTATGAGACACAGAAATCCTTTTTTTCTGGCTAAACAGTATCTCAATCATTACTACATTACAAGTGTAACATTTAAATTGCAGCAAATGCCACACTCATCACAACAGCACTTATAACATTCACACAATGAATGAGCTTTATTAGTACCAGGTATCAAAATCTAAAAAGGTAAATCTAGATATTGTTACACATCAGTTAATTTTACTAAGATTAATGATTCATATGGGAACTAGCTAACCTTAAATATCTCATAGATGGCTGAGGAATGCAGGACATAAGAGCTATGAGCATTTTCAGGGACAGATGGAAAGACATTTTATATATATAAGTATGTTAGAATTTCAGACTGTTGGATCAATTTTTATGGTTCTAAGATTTTCCCACAGTTAAAGGGACAGTCTACACCATGGTCATTTTAAAGTCTTACCGCTGCAAATATCCTCCTGCACCATTTCTTTATTATGCAGCAGGAACAGTAAAAAAGTTATTTTCAAATAAAAATATTGTTTCTGGCCACTTTGAAATAGCTGCCAAGCTCAGCCCACTGATGTCATTACGATATGGGCTGCATATGGCCTCCAATCATGAAACGCTCACTAGTTGGATTCAAAAGACAGTCAGTGTTATTCAGCAGAGTGCCTAGATGCAGCCCAGATTGTGATGTCATCAGAGGGCTGAGCTTGGCAGACATTTCAAATTGGCCAGAAACAATATTCATTTTAAAATAACTTCTTTACTGTTCCTGAAGCATGGTATAAAAAGGGTGCAGGAGGGCATTTGCAGTTTAATCTAAGGTAAGACTTTAAGATGACTACGGTGTAGACTGTCCCTTTAAGACTGTTTATAAAAGAAATAAAACTCTGTCACACTCAGAGGAGTGGGGTTAGTGGTTTGGAACTCTGAGGAAGAGGTGTCTGGTTTTTAAGTTTCCCTTATGAGTTAAAAAGGGGCCGACGTGATGTGTTTTATACAGCTAATTCCCCTTTAAGGCATAATGGCAACACTAAGGAAAACACATTTATTGTGCAGGAACAGTAACTTTAATCTGTAGAGCCAAATCCTTGACCCAGGATTTGGAATCTGTGGAGCAGGAGTCACAGGACTTTGATGTTGTGCCATAGGACTTGGATGTTGTGTAGTAGGAGTACCCACACCAGGGCCTTGGACAGGAGCAATGCCTGCACCAGATCCTTGGAAAGGCGAGCATAAACTGGAACAGGGTCTGTGCTTTGGCATATGAGTGTATACTAGAACAGAGTCTGTACCTGGACAGGTGAGCGTACACTGGAACAGGGTCTGTGACTTGGCAGATGAGCATATACTAAAATAGGGTCTGTACCTGGGCAGGTGAGCATACATTGGAACAGAGTCTGTGCCTCGGCAGGTGAGCATACAATGGAACAAGGACTGTGCCTTGGCAGGTGAGTGTATACTGGAACAGGGTCTGAGCCTTGGCAGGAACAAAAGGTAGAAGAGGACTGGAGTGCCCACATTGGGGCCAAATCCTGGAGTGCCCACACCGTGGGCCAGGGATTGGAGTGCCCAAACTGGGGCCAAGGACTGGAGTGCCTACATCAGGGCAGAGGACTAGAAAACCCACACCAGGACTGAGGACTGGAGTGCCCACAATGTAGCCAAATACTAAAATGACAACACCAAGCCAAAGACTGGAAATTCCACAAAGTGGCTGAGGACTGGAGGAATGCCTGCACAAGGACTAGGGCAGAAGGAATGCTTGCACTTGGGCCTAGGACAGGCCAAGGTCGGTATACACTAGCAGAAGTTATATAGCACAAGACAAAAGCTAAGTCTAGGTTCAAACTAGGGGTCAGGAAACTAGGAAGTAAACATAAAGTAAATGGCAGTAAACCAGGAGTCCCAATTCAAACCCGGGCATGGGTGTGACACTCTGGATATGGTTTTCTGTCAATGCCTCCATGCCTCCACAAAATCCTAAATCTAACATTTAAGGTCCTCAATAACCCTGCTCCCTACCATATCTCTGTCTTTGTCTCCAGATACTTTCCCACCCATTTACTTTGTTTTGCCCATCACCTATTTATCTCTTCCTCTTTTATTACCTCCTCCAATTACTGTCTACAAGACCTCACTAGGTTGACCCCAAGACTCACCCCAGCTTTTCAAAGTTATAAGTGTTCCTTAAAAACTCTACTGTTCTTGAATGTTTACAATATCTGTTAACCTTTAATTTCTCCCGTTCATCTCCTTCTTTTGTCTGATCCCCTAGCACAACCCTTAGCACTGGAAGGTGGTCTACAACAGTTGACAACTCTTGGCAGGGAATTCTACCCATTCGTGTGTTCTATCATTACCTTGTTTACATATTACCATTTGTGCATTGCACCAGTGTCTATAATCCTGCAGAATCTGTTGGCAGATGTCCCAATTGCCTGAGAAAGTAGCTCCAAATCATGCTGTAAGCTACAAGAAAAAATGTAAGGCAAGGGAGAGAGAAGAAGGAATGGCTACAGAAAATTGTTTGGAGGGCTCTACACTAGAGTAAAAAATAAATAAATATATATATATATATATATATATATATGTATTGTCAAGAAAGGGGTGGGATAGCGCAATCCTGAAAGAAAATCAATAAATTAATCAACAAGTAGGATTGAGTGTACAATGTCAAAGTTAAAAATCTTTACAAAATTGGTAATAAAACAATAGTATCCTGTATAAAGTTCATATAAGTCTCAGTATCCAGATGATATGTAAACAGCCTCACAACAAGGATGAGAAATAAAAGACAATTCCAATGCAAGGATTTTCTACTGATACCTCAATCAATATGAGGTAAGTTGAATGTGTTCCAGGAAAGCTGTAGTGTCGCCCAAACGATATCCGCTGCCAGATATGTGTGGTCTCAACAAGATGTCTTTAGTGCCTCTTGCAATACAGTATAGCAAGAGAAACTTTTGTTTCTCTGCATAGATCACACTGTTTTAACTGTTTCAACTCTTGGCAGGGCATTCTACCCATTCATGTGTTCTATCATTACCTTGTTTACATATTACCATTTGTGCATTGCACCAGTGTCTATAATCCTGCCAATCTGTTGGCAGATGTCCCAATTGCCTGAGAAAGTTGCTCCAAATCATGCTGTAAGCTACAAGAAAAGATGTAAGGCACGGGAGAGGGAGGGATGGCTACAGAAAATTGTTTGGAGGAGGGTATGGAAGGAATTTAAAATATATATATATATATATATATATATATATATATATATATCTATATATATATATATTTCTCTTGTAAGGTGTATTCAGTCCACGGGTTCATCCATTACTTGTGGGATATTCTCCTTCCCAACAGGAAGCTGCAAGAGGACACCCACAGCAGAGCTGTCTATATAGCTCCTCCCCTAACTGCCACCCCCAGTCATTCTCTTGCAGCTCTCGACAAGATAGGAAGTGGTGACTTAGTGTAGTTTTTACCTTCAATCAAAAGTTTGTTATTTTTAAACGGTAGCGGCATTGTACTGTTTTACTCTCAGGCAGAAATTAGAAGAAGAATCTGCCTGGAGGTTGATGATCTTAGCGGTTTGTAACTAAGGTCCATTGCTGTTCTCACGCATAACTGAAGAGTATGGGAAAGACTTCAGTTGGGGGAACAGTTGGCAGATTACCTGCTTTGAGGTATGTTCAGTATATTTATTTCTAGAGAGATGATAAGGTCTAGAAAATGCTGACAGAGTCTTGTATAATTGAGGTAAGCCTGATGCAGTGATTTAACAACGACTGGGTTCATGCTTACAAAAAAGGGTAATATTCATGTTAATACTCATATTTCTTAGTGACAAAACGTTTACATGTTATATAGAAAAAACGTTTTTTCTCTGAGGGTGATAAATCATTTGTTTGGGGCCTAGTTTCCACATGGCTAGTCAGATACTCCCAGAAGTATTTTCTTAAGGCCCTCTGACATCGAGTGCATGGTGGGAGGGGCCTATTTTCGCGCTCTAGATGCGCAGTTCTTATTCAGACTGAGACATCCAGCTTCCCTAAAGGAGTCCTCTGGCATCTGAGGACCACTATAGAGGGCTTATTCCTTTTCTAAATCATATTTGAGGGCAGGTAGGAGCCACAGCAGAGCTGTGGCAAGGTGTTTAACTGTTTATTAACGTTTTTTAATGTTTTTCAAATCCAGTTTGGGGCCTAAAAGGGTTAATCATCCATTTGCAAGTGGGTGTAATGCTGCTTTAGTCCCTTATACACACTGTAAAAATTTCGAAGACTTTACTACTTTTTAACACTGTTTTGCAGTTTATGTGTTAGTTTTTTCTCTTAAAGGCACCGTTTTTATTTAATTGCTGTTTCTCATTAATTAAAGTGTTTTACAAGCTTGCTGGTCTCATTACTAGTCTGTTAAACATGTCTGACATAGGGGAAACTCCTTGTTCAATATGTTTAGAAGCCATTGTGGAACCCCCTCTTAGAATGTGTACCAAATGTACTGACATTTCTATAACTTATAAAGACCATATTATGGCATTTAAAGATTTATCACCAGAGGTTTCTCAGACTGACAAATGGGAGGTTATGCTATCTAGCTCTCCCCATGTGTCAGAACCTATAACTCCCGCTCAAGTGATGCCAAGTACATCTAGCGCGTTCAATGCGTTTACCTTACAAGACATGGCGGCAGTTATGAATCATACCCTCACAGAGGTATTGTCCAAACTGCCAGGGTTACAAGGAAAGCGAGACAGCTCTGGGGCTAGAACAAATACAGAGCTTTTTGACGCTTTAGTAGCTATGTCCGATATACCCTCACAATACTCTGAAGCCGTGGCAAGGGATTTGCTATCTGAGGGTGAGATTTCAGATTCAGGGAAGACGTTGCTTCAGTCCGAATCTGAAATGACAGCCTTTAAATTTAAGCTTGAACACCTCCGCTTATTGCTCAGGGAGGTTTTAGCGACTCTGGATAATTGTGACCCCATTGTAGTTCCAGAGAAATTGTGTAAAATGGACAAATACTTTGCAGTGCCTGTTTACACTGATGTTTTTCCAGTCCCTAAGAGGTTTTTGGAAATTATTACTAAGGAATGGGATAGACCAGGTTTACCGTTCTCTCCCCCTCCTGCTTTTAAAAAGATGTTTCCCATAGATGCCGCCATACGGGACGCGTGGCAGGCGGTCCCTAAGGTGGAGGGAGCAGTCTCTACCATAGCTAAGCGTACAACTATCCCCGTCGAGGACAGTTGTGCTTTCTTAGATCCTATGGAGAAAAAATTGGAGGGTCTCCTTAAGAAAATTTTTATCCATCAAGGTTTTATTCTCCATCCTCTTACATGCATTGCCCCAGTTACTGCTGCAGCGGCTTTTTGGTTCGAGTCTCTTGAGGAGGCTCTACAGGTGGAGACCCCGTTAGATGATATTTTAGACAGGATTAAAGCTCTTAAGTTAGCTAATTCCTTTATTTCTGACGCCGTTTTTCATCTAACCAAACTAACGGCTAAGAATTCAGGTTTTGCCATTCTGGCGCGCAGGGCGCTATGGCTTAAGTCCTGGTCAGCAGACGTTACTTCAAAGTCTAAGCTTCTTAACATCCCCTTCAAAGGACAGACCCTATTCGGGCTGGGCCTGAAGGAGATCATTTCTGATATTACTGGAGGAAAAGGTCATGCCCTTCCTCAGGATAGGTCCAATAAATTAAGGACCAAACAGAATAATTTTCGTTCATTTCGAAACTTCAAGAGTGGCGCAGCTTCAGCTTCCTCTAATGGAAAACAAGAGGGAAATTTCGCCCTGTCCAAACCAGTCTGGAGACCAAACCAGGCTTGGAACAAGGGGAAGCAGGCCAAAAAACCTGCTGCCGCCTCTAAGACAGCATGAAGGAGTAGCCCCCGATCCGGGACCGGATCTAGTAGGGGGCAGACTTTCTCTCTTCGCCCAGGCTTGGGCAAGAGACGTCCAGGATCCCTGGGCATTAGAGATTGTTTCCCAGGGATATCTTATGGACTTCAAAGCTTCATCTCCAAAGGGGAGATTTCATCTCTCACAATTATCTGTAAACCAGATAAAGAGAGAGGCATTCTTACGTTTTGTTCAAGACCTACTGGTTATGGGAGTGATCCACCCAGTTCCAAGGGAGGAACAGGGGCAGGGCTTCTATTCAAATCTGTTTATAGTTCCCAAAAAAGAGGGAACTTTCAGACCAATCTTGGATCTCAAGATCCTAAACAAATTTCTCAGAGCCCCATCCTTCAAGATGGAGACTATCCGAACCATCCTCCCTATGATCCAGGAGGGTCAGTATATGACTACCGTGGACTTAAAGGATGCTTATCTCCACATTCCGATTCACAGAGATCATCATCAGTTCCTCAGGTTTGCCTTCTTAGACAGGCATTACCAGTTTGTGGCTCTTCCCTTCGGGCTAGCCACGGCACCAAGAATCTTTACGAAGGTTCTAGGGTCCCTACTGGTGGTTCTAAGGTCACAGGGCATAGCAGTGGCTCCTTAACTAGACGACATTCTGATACAGGCGTCGACTTTTCAAATTGCCAAGTCCCATACGGACATTGTTCTGGCCTTTCTGAGGTCTCACGGGTGGAAGGTGAACGAAGAAAAGAGTTCTCTCTCCCCTCTCACAAGAGTTTCCTTCCTAGGAACACTGATAGATTCAGTAGAAATGAAAATTTTTCTGACAGAGGTCAGGTTATCAAAGCTTCTAACTTCCTGCCGTGCTCTTCATTCCACTTCTCGGCCGTCAGTGGCTCAGTGTATGGAAGTAATCGGCCTAATGGTAGCGACAATGGACATAGTTCCTTTTGCCCGCCTACATCTCAGACCACTGCAACTTTGCATGCTCAATCAGTGGAATGGGGATTACACAGATTTGTCCCCTCTGCTAAATCTGGATCAAGAGACCAGGGATTCTCTTCTCTGGTGGTTATCTCGAGTCCATCTGTCCAGGGGAATGAGTTTCCGCAGGCCAGAGTGGACTATAGTGACGACAGATGCCAGCCTTCTGGGCTGGGGCGCAGTCTGGAACTCCCTGAAGGCTCAGGGTTCGTGGACTCAGGAGGAAGCCCTCCTTCTGATAAACATTCTGGAACTGAGAGCGATATTCAATGCTTTTCAGGCTTGGCCTCAACTAGCTGCGGTCAGGTTCATCAGATTTCAGTCGGACAATATCACGACTGCAGCCTATATCAACAATCAAGGGGGAACAAGAAGCCCCCTGGCAATGTTGGAGGTTTCAAAGATAGTTCTATGAGTAGAGGTTCACTCTTGCCATCTCTCAGCTATCCATATCCCAGGAGTAGAGAACTGGGAGGCGGATTTTCTAAGTCGGCAGACTTTTCATCCGGGGGAGTGGGAGCTCCATCCGGAGGTATTTGCCCAGCTGATCCAACTATGGGGCAAACCAGAACTGGATCTGATGGCGTCTCGTCAGAACGTCAAGTTTCCTTGCTATGGGTCCAGGTCAAGGGATCCCCAGGCAGCGCTGATAGATGCTCTAGCAGTGCCCTGGTCCTTCATACTGGTTTATGTGTTCCCACCATTTCCTCTCCTCCCTCGTCTGATTGCCAAGATCAAGCAGGAGAGAGCTTCTGTGATTTTGATAGCACCTGCGTGGCCACGCAGGACTTGGTATGCAGATCTGGTGGACATGTCATCCTTTTCACCATGGACTCTGCCGCTGAGGCAGGACCTTGTACTCCAAGGTCCATTCAAACATCCAAATCTAATTTCTCTGCGGCTGACTGCTTGGAGATTGAACGCTTGATTTTATCAAAACGTGGTTTCTCCGAGTCGGTCATTGATACCTTGATTCAGGCTCGAAAGCCTGTCACCAGGAAAATCTATCATAAGATATGGTGTAAATATCTTCATTGGTGTGAATCCAAGGGTTACTCATGGAGTAAGGTCAGGATTCCTAGGATATTATCCTTTCTCCAAGAAGGATTGGAGAAGGGATTGTCAGCTAGTTCCTTAAAGGGACAGATTTCTGCTCTGTCTATTCTTCTGCACAAGCGTCTGGCAGATGTTCCAGACGTTCAGGCGTTTTGTCAGGCTTTAGTTAGAATCAAGCCTGTGTTTAAACCTGTTGCACCGCCATGGAGTTTAAATTTAGTTCTTAAAGTTCTTCAAGGGGTTCCGTTTGAACCTCTGCATTCCATAGATATCAAGCTTTTATCTTGGAAAGTTCTGTTTTTGGTAGCTATCTCTTCGGCTCGAAGAGTTTCAGAGTTATCTGCCTTACAGTGTGATTCCCCTTATCTGATCTTCCATGCAGATAAGGTAGTTTTGCGCACCAAACCTGGGTTTCTTCCTAAGGTGGTATCTAATAAGAATATCAATCAGGAGATTGTTGTTCCGTCACTGTGTCCTAATCCTTCTTCAAAGAAGGAACGTCTATTACACAATCTTGACGTGGTTCGTGCTTTAAAGTTTTATTTACAAGCTACTAAGGATTTTCATCAAACATCTGCATTGTTTGTTGTCTCCTCTGGACAGAGGAGAGGCCAATAGGCTTCGGCATCTTCTCTTTCTTTTTGGCTGAGAAGCATAATTCGTTTAGCTTATGAGACTGCTGGCCAGCAGCCTCCTGAAAGAATTACAGCTCATTCCACTAGAGTGGTAGCTTCCACATGGGCTTTTAAAAATGAGGCCTCTGTTGAACAGATTTGTAAGGCGGCGACTTGGTCTTCGCTTCATACTTTTTCTAAATTCTACAAATTTGATACTTTTACTTCCTCGGATGCTATTTTTGGGAGAAAGGTCTTGCGGGCAGTGGTGCCTTCCGTTTAAGTTCCTGCCTTGTCCCTCCCTTCATCCATGTCCTAAAGCTTTGGTATTGGTATCCCACAAGTAATGGATGAACCCGTGGACTGGATACACCTTACAAGAGAAAACAAAATTTATGCTTACCTGATAAATTTCTTTCTCTTGTGGTGTATCCAGTCCACGGCGCGCCCTGTCACTTTAAGGCAGGTGTTTTTTATTTTTAAACTACAGTAACCACTGCACCCTATAGTTTCTCCTTTTTTCTTGCTTGTCTTCGGTCGAATGACTGGGGGTGGCAGTTAGGGGAGGAGCTATATAGACAGCTCTGCTGTGGGTGTCCTCTTGCAGCTTCCTGTTGGGAAGGAGAATATCCCACAAGTAAGGGATGAACTCGTGGACTGGATACACCACAAGAGAAAGAAATTTATCAGGTAAGCATACATTTTGTTATTTATATATATATAAGTAGTAATTTGTTACTGGCAGACTGGCTTCCAATAAAAAATATGGCAGGGAGCGGTAGGAGGTGACAACGCTAAGCGAGCTGTTTGAGGTGGATCAGGAAGGTGGCAGGGTGAGGAGGGATCTACATTAAAAAATAAATATTTTAAAAGATAAAATAAATAAATAATAGCTCTAAACTACATAATGGAAGACTGTCTGCCAGTGCCTAAGATGTTGGTGACCTGTGGGATGGGGGTGAGTAGGAGAGTGTAGTTTGGAAGGGATCAGTTAGGGATCAAGGGGTGGGAGGTGTCAAGTGGGTTGGTATCCCTAGACTAGACCTAACTGATTAATCCCTTTACTACCTGGAATTTCAGAAATGTGGTGCACAGCTGCGATAAGCCTCCTTCTATTTGCCAAAAACCAATGGCAAAGCCATTCGTGTCTGCTATTTCTGATCAAATGGGAACACAGAGATGCTTTTACAACCATTTGTCTTTTGACTGCAGTAGTTGAATGTAAATAGATTCAGTTAGAAACCCAAAGATTTAACTTTTTTTTTTAATATGATCGTATTTGGTGGCCAAATAATGGCATCAAATATACCAAAATGGGCCTAGGTCAATACCTTCGGTTGTCTACTTTTCAAAGTTGAATAAAAAAACAAAGGCTCTATTTCTGTTTAAATGGAGTGATTGAAAAAATGATAAATATTCTCTGGTACTTTCTCTGAAATTTCCAGTAGCTAAGGGGTTAATACATACATTTTACAAATCATTCTCTGGCCTTATAATTTTATATATATAAAAGGCAACATAGGCGTTTTTTTAACTTTAATGATTTGTTTTACTTTGCATTGATATTTATCTGGCTGCCACACTATACAGAAATATCTATATCCTATTGTTTATATATGTATATTTTTGTGTCTTTCCAGTGAAACAACATATTTGCCAACAATTGAAAACAAATGTCATGGATATTTGCCAACAATTGAAAACAAATGTCATGGATATTTTACAAAAGAGCAATCAAGAAAGCAGGTTATATAACTACTGACCCAAACTATCAATATTTTCCAACTTAAAACTCTGATCTAAAGTTCTCTCAGCTTTTGCACGATTATATAAGAAGTCTTATCAGTACTTAGAGGTCCCTTATAGAATTTTAGCTTGATAACTGTATATATAGCTATGTAGAGTTCTGAATGTGAAGGAAAGACATTATAATTTTCAAAAACATTCCAACAATTTTACATAATTTCTCTTCATCCCAGCCAGTTTTTGGTTATCAGGCCCTTAATGTAATATGGACATAATATGCACAACATATTAAATTATGCATTATTTTATCTAAACTGCAGGATTCACCTATGATAATTAACCCTGTTATAAATATTATTTTATTATTCTTCTGTTTTAATGTAAGTGCTAGAGATTCAGATTCCACACAGTCTGTATATATCAATCCAGGTCCTCACCTCAGGCCAAATGTTTACAATGTTAGACTAACGCCCTAGACATTTATACCATGGGATAAGAGTCAGAAACCTGCGACTGTATCAGGAAAATAAGGACAAAAAATATATACCACCTTTAGTTCATTTTATTTCTATTCGGTTCTTTAAATCAGTTTCCATTAAAACAGTTCATACAGATAAAGATTGGCCACTGCATAAGGCTGTGTGAAGAATCTGTTCATATCCTGTGCTCCTAACCACACTATTCAATCAGTAAGGCCTATGAAACTAAATACCCCATGTATGCTCTTGAGCCCACCTCAGTATGAAAAGAGCTGTTTTCAACAAAGGATACCAAGAGAAAGAAATATATGTAATAATAAAAGTTAATTGAAAAGTTTTAAAGAATATACTCTAGTTGAATCATGAAAGTTTAATTCTGATTTCCATGCACGTTTAGGGCCAGATTACAAGTGGAGCGGTATTTAACGTAATCGTATTACAAGTTGAAAGTATAACGTTTTCGCTTGTGCGTTAACCCAACGCACTTAAAAAGCCGAAAGTTAGAATATCACATGTTAATGTATTCCCCTATAGAAGTCAATGGAGCATAAAAGTGGGGGAAAAACAACCTACTCGCACTCGGCTTTTAGGTGTTTTTAAACTTGTTCAGCTCCATTGAAGTCTATGAGAGAATGTGATTTTGCAAGAGTGCAAACTTTTTACTTTAAACCCATAATACGAGCGCGAATCTCAGAGCTCCAAAAAATACTTCTAGCGGTTTTAATGCTTGAACGCTAGTGCTAACTACTGCTCCACTTGTAATCTGGCCCTAAATGTCTAGCAGAAAACTTTGGGTTAGATTACAAGTGGAGCGCTATGTCAGGGTATTGGTAAGTGATATTTAATACATATATATATATATATATATATATAATATAGGTAATACTTCAATATTATATGAAATGCTTAGACCATTGCAAAATGCAACTCCATTTTGTCAAGATTCTGAAGCTAGACTCAGAAATTAAACCCCCGTCTTTCTGACCAAATACACATCCCAAAACTACAAAGAGAACATTTGTTCCCTAACTAGAAAGAAGAAGCTTTAAAAGATTTTTTACCTCATCACTTAATGAGATTAGATCTTTTCAAACGAGATAACCTGTTACCTAGATCACAGGAACCCCTGTGGACAGCAGACGCAGGTCTGGACTCTGGATGTTTGAAGCTCAGGATTTTCAGGAAAGCAGTTAATTTACACTATGTCTGTAATATAAACAAGACACTGTAATTCCTGCAACTATTGAATACACAATCCTTGTCTGAAAGGGTGATGGCTCAGATACCAGCATATGGGAGGCTAAGTCTCATATGAAATGACGTGTTTAAAGTGAATGTAAATTTTGATGATAAAGTGCCCGGTATTTAAAAATTCGATGAAAATTTACATTTCACTCGTGTTGTGAAAATACTTACCTTTTAATCTTGGCAGCCATTCCAGCTTCCCCCAGTCGTTGCAAGCCTCTTCCTACGTCAGAAATGACGGATGGGTCATCCTCCAATCACGGCTTCCCCCCGGGGAATCAGTGTCTGATTCAATGTCGTGATTGGAGGAAGCCGAATTGCTCATTTTAGACACAGGAAGAGGCTTTGCGACGGGCGGAGGAAGTGATACAGCAGCTGTCAAGATTAAAAGGTAAGTATTTTCACAATACGAGTGAAATGTAAATTTTGATTAATTAAACTGCCCCTGTTTTTATTTGAATTTTTTAAAATCCTCATCAAAATTTACATTCACTTTAAGTTCATATAGTTAAATTACTCAGATTGTATTTAAAAAAAAATAATATATATATATATATATATATATATATATATATATATATATATATATATATAAGAAAGGCAATAGGTCCAGCACCAGTCAACAGTTCAGGAATAGGTAGTAAAGTGCACGGTAGCCAGAGGGTCCTGCTCACCTCCAATGTATAAATCCAAAAGGAAAAAAGAAGATGGCTCCAGCACTGTTTTATAAAAGTGAAATAACCTTTATTAAGGTGACATAATGAACAGACAGCGACGTTTCGGGTAACGCAGACCCTTAATCATGCTATGGATTGCTCTGCAGCACAGATTTAAATAGGCCAGATAGCTTAATTGCAAACATGTTAACTCCATAATGGCCAGACATCAAATGACCATTAATTGAATTTCTCAAGGTGTATCCAGTCCACTGATCATCCATTACTTGTGGGATATTCTCATTCCCAACAGGAAGTTGCAAGAGGACACCCACAGCAGAGCTGTTATATAGCTCCTCCCCTAACTACCATATCCAGTCATTCTCTTGCAACTCTCAACACGCATGGAGGTAGTAAGAGAGAGTGGTGAAATATAGTTAGTTTTTTATCTTCAATCAAAAGTTTGTTATTTTAAATGGTACCGGAGTTGTACTATTTTATCCCAGGCAGTAAATAGAAGAAGAATCTGCCTGAGTTTTCTATGATCTTAGCAGGTTGTAACTAAGATCCATTGCTGTTCTCACATATGTCTGAGGAGAGAGGTAACTTCAGCGGGAGAATGGCGTGCAGGTTACTCTGCTATGAGGTATGTGCAGTTACAATTTTTTCTAGAAATGGAAAATGCTAGAAAATGCTGCTGATACCGGATTAATGTAAGTTAAGTTTGAATACAGTGATTTAATAGCGACTGGTATCATGCTTACTCTCATGGGTAATACCCTTATAAAATTGCAATATAAAACATTTGCTGGCATGTTTAATCGTTTTTATATATGCTTTGGTGATAAAACTTTATTGGGGCCTAGTTTTTTCCACATGGCTGGCTTAAATTTTGCCTAGAAACAGTTTCCTGAGGCTTTCCACTGTTGTAGTATGAGTGGGAGGGGCCTATTTTAGCGCTTTTTTGCGCAGTTAAAATTACAGACTGAGACATCCAGCTTCCCTCAGAAGTCCCCTGAATGCTATAGGACATCTCTAAAGGGCTCAAAGGCTTTCCAAAGTCATTTATTGGGGAAGGTAGGGCCACAGCAGAGTGGCAGTTTGTTATGACTGTTAAAAAACGTCTATATCGGTTTTTTTATCCGTTTTTTGAACTAAGGGGTTAATCATCCATTTGCAAGTGGGTGCAATGCTCTGTTAGCTTATTACATACACTGTACACTGTTTTGTTTGATTTACTGCCTTTTTTCACTGTTTTTCAAATTTTGACAAAATTTGTTTCTCTTAAAGGCACAGTACCGTTTTTTATATTTGCTTGTTAACTTGATTTAAAGTGTTTTCCAAGCTTGCTAGTCTCATTGCTAGTCTGTACAAACATGTCTGACATAGAGGAAGCTCCTTGTTCATTATGTTTAAAAGCCATGGTGGAACCCCCTCTTAGAATGTGTACCAAATGTACTGATATCACTTTAAGCAATAAAGATCATATTTTGTCTTTAAAAAATTTATCACCAAAGGAATCTGACGAGGGGGAAGTTATGCTGACTAACTCTCCCCACGTGTCAGATCCTTTGACTCCCGCTCAAGGGACTCCCGCTCAAATGGCGCCAAGTACATCAAGGGCGCCCATAGCGATTACTTTACAAGACATGGCGGCAGTCATGGATAATACACAGTCAGCGGTATTAGCCAGACTACCTGAATTTAGAGGTAAGCGAGATAGCTCTGGGGTTAGACGACATGCAGAGCATACTGGCGCTTTAAGAACCATGTCTGATACTGCCTCACAATATGCAGAAGCTGAGGAAGGAGAGCTTCAGTCTGTGGTTGATATTTCTGACTCAGGAAGGATGCCTGATTCTGATATTTCTACATTTAAATTTAAGCTTGAACACCTCTGCGTGTTGCTCAGGGAGGTTTTAGCTGCTCTGAATGACTGTGATACAATTGCAGTGCCAGAGAAATTGTGTAGACTGGATAAATACTATGCAGTGCCGGTGTGTACTGATGTTTTTCCAATTCCTAAAAGGTTTACAGAAATTATTTATAAGGAATGGGATAGAACAGGTGTGCCGTTCTCTCCCCCTCCTATTTTTATAAAAATGTTTCCAATAGACGCCACCACACAGGACTTATGGCAGACAGTCCCTAAGGTGGAGGGAGCAGTTTCTACTTTAGCAAAGCATACTACTATCCCTGTCGAGGACAGTTGTGCTTTTTAAGATCCAATGGATAAAAAATTAGAAGGTTACCTTAAGAAAATGTTTATTCAACAAGGTTTTATCCTACAGCCCCTTGCATGCATTGCTCCTGTCACTGCTGCTGCGGCGTTCTGGTTTGAGTCTCTGGAAGAGGCTTTACAGGTAGCGACTCCATTGGATGACATACTTGGCAAGCTTAGAGCACTTAAGCTAGCCAATTCTTTTGTTTCTGATGCCATTGTTCATTTGACTAAACTAACGGCTAAGAATTCTGGTTTTGCTATACAGGCGTGCAGCGCGCTATGGCTTAAATCATGGTCAGCTGACGTGACTTCAAAATCTAAGCTACTTAACATTCCCTTCAAGGGGCAGACCCTATTCTGGCCTGGTTTGAAGGAGATTATTGCTGATATCACTGGAGGAAAAGGTCATGCCCTTCCTTAGGACAGGTCCAAATCAAGGGCCATCCAGTCTAATTTTCATGCCTTTCGAAACTTCAAGGCAGGTGCGGCATCAACTTCCTCTAATGCAAAACAAGAGGGAACTTTTGCTCAGTCCAAGACGGTCTGGAGACCAAACCAGACCTGGAACAAAGGTAAGCAGGCCAAAAAGCCTGCTGCTGCCTCTAAGACAGCATGAAGGAACGGCTCCCTATCCGGTAACGGATCTAGTAGGGGGCAGACTTTCACTCTTCGCCCAGGCGTGGGCAAGAGATGTCCAGGATCCCTGGGCATTGGAAATTATTTTACACCTTTCACAATTATCTGCAAACCAGATAAAGAGAGAGGCATTCTTACACTGTGTACAAGACCTCCTAGTTATGGGATTGATCCATCCAGTTCCAAAGGAGGAACAGGGACAGGGTTTTTACTCAAATCTGTTTGTGGTTCCCAAAAAAGAGGGAACCTTCAGACCAATTTTGGATCTAAACATCTTAAACAAATTCCTCAGAGTTCCATCATTCAAGATGGAAAATATTCGTACCATCCTACCTATGATCCATGAGGGTCAATATATGACTACAGTGGATTTAAAGGATGCTTATCTTCACATTCCGATACACAAAGATCATCATCGGTTTCTCAGATTTGCCTTTCTAGACAGGCATTACCAGTTTGTAGCTCTTCCCTTTGGATTAGCTACAGCCCCAAGAATCTTTACGAAGGTTCTGGGGTCACTTCTGGTGGTCCTAAGGCCGCGGGGCATAGCAGTGGCCCCTTATTTAGATGACATCCTGATACAGGCGTCAAACTTCCAAATTGCCAAGTCTCATACGGACGTAGTACTGTCATTTCTGAGATCGCATGGGTGGAAAGTGAACGTGGAAAAGAGTTCTCTATCCCAACTCACAAGAGTTTCCTTCCTAGGGACTCTGATAGATTCTGTAGAAATGAAAATTTACCTGACGGAGTCCAGTTTATCAAAGCTTCTAAATTCCTGCCGTGTTCTTCATTCCACTCCTCGCCCTTCGGTGGCTCAGTGCATGGAAGTAATCGGCTTAATGGTAGCGGCAATGGACATAGTGCCGTTTGCACACCTACATCTCAGACCGCTGCAACTATGCATGCTCAGTCAGTGGAACGGGGATTACACAGATTTGTCCCCTCTACTAAATCTGGATCAAAAGACCAGGGATTCTCTTCTCTGGTGGCTATCTCGGGTCCATCTATCCAAAGGTATGACCTTTCGCAGGCCAGATTGGACAATTGTAACAACAGATGCCAGCCTTCTAGGTTGGGGTGCAGTCTGGAACTCCCTGAAGGCTCAGGGATTGTGGACTCAGGAGGAGACACTCCTTCCAATAAATATTCTGGAACTGAGAGCGATATTCAATGCTCTTCAGGCTTGGCCTCAGTTAGCAACTCTGAGGTACATCAGATTTCAGTCGGACAACATCACGACTGTGGCTTTCATCAACCATCAAGGGGGAACAAGAAGTTCCCTAGCGATGTTAGAAGTCTCAAAGATAATTCGCTGGGCAGAGACTCACTCTTGCCCCCTATCAGCTATCCATATCCCAGGTGTAGAGAACTGGGAGGCGGATTTTCTAAGTCGTCAGACTTGTCATCCGGGAGAGTGGGAACTCCATCCGGAGGTGTTTGAACAATTGATTCATCGTTGGGTCAAACCAGAATTGGATCTCATGGCGTCTCGCCAGAACGCCAAGCTTCCTTGTTACGGATCCAGGTCCAGGGATCCCAAGGCGACGCTGATATATGCTCTAGCGGCGCCCTGGTCTTTCAACCTGGCTTATGTGTTTCCACCGTTTCCTCTGCTCCCTCGACTGATTGCCAAGGTCAAGCAGGAGAGAGCATCAGTGATTTTGATAGCGCCTGCGTGGCCACGCAGGACCTGGTATGCAGATCTGGTGGACATATCATCCTTTCCACCATGGACTCTGCCTCTGAGACAGGACCTTCTACTTCAGGGTCCTTTCAACCATCCAAATCTAATTTCTCTGAGGCTGACTGCCTGGAGATTGAACGCTTGATTTTATCAAAGCGTGGCTTCTCCGAGTCAGTCATTGATACCTTAATACAGGCACGAAAGCCTGTCACCAGGAAAATTTACCGTAAAATATGGCGTAAATATCTTTATTGGTGTGAATCCAAGGGTTACTCATGGAGTAAGGTTAGGATTCCCAGGATATTATCTTTTCTCCAAGATGGTTTGAAAAAAGGATTGTCAGCTAGTTCCTTAAAATGACAGATTTCTGCTCTGTATATTCTTTTGCACAAGCGTCTGGCAGATGTTCCAGACGTTCAGGCATTTTGTCAGGCTTTGGTTAGAATCAAGCCTGTGTTTAAACCTGTTGCTCCCCCATGGAGCTTAAATGTGGTTCTTAAGGTTCTTCAAGGAGTTCCGTTTGAACCTCTTCATTCCATAGATATCAAACTTTTATCTTGGAAAGTTCTTTTTTTGGTAGCTATTTCCTTGGCTCATAGAGTCTCCGAGTTATCTGCTTTACAATGTGATTCTCCTTATCTGATCTTCCATACGGATAAGGTAGTCCTGCGTACCAAACCTGGGTTTTTACCTAAGGTGGTATCTAATAAGAGGGAGAAAGGTTTTACAATATCAATCAAGAGATTGTTGTTCCATCCTTGTGTCCTAATCCTTCTTCAAAGAAGGAACGTCTATTACACAATCTTGACGTGGTTTGTGCTTTAAAGTTTTACTTACAAGCTACTAAAGATTTTTGTCAAGCATCTGCTTTGTTTGTTGTCTACTCTGGACAGAGGAGAGGTCAAAAGGCTTCGTCAACCTCTCTTTCTTTTTGGCTAAGAAGCATAATCCGCTTAGCCTATGAGACTGCTGGCCAGCAGCCTCCTGAAAGGATTACAGCTCATTCTACTAGAGCTGTGGCTTCCACTTGGGCCTTTAAAAATGAGGCTTCTGTTGAACAGATTTGCAAGGCGGCGACTTGGTCTTCGCTTCATACTTTTTCAAAATTCTACAAATTTGATACTTTTGCTTCTTCAGAGGCTATTTTTGGGAGAAAGGTTTTACAGGTAGTGGTACCTTCTGTTTAAGTACCTGCCTTGTCCCTCCCTTCATCCGTGTACTTTAGCTTTGGTATTGGTATCCCACAAGTAATGGATGATCCGTGAACTGGATACACCTTACAAGAGAAAACACAATTTATACTTACCTGATAAATTTATTTCTCTTGTGGTGTATCCAGTCCACGGCACGCCCTGTCATTTTAAGGCAGGTAATTTTTTCATTTAAACTACAGTCACCACTGCACCCTATGGTTTCTCCTTTCTCTGCGTGTTTTCGGTCGAATGACTGGATATGGCAGTTAGGGGAGGAGCTATATAACAGCTCTGCTGTGGGTGTCCTCTTGCAACTTCCTTTTTGGAAATGAGAATATCCCACAAGTAATGGATGATCCGTGGACTGGATACACCACAAGAGAAATAAATTTATCAGGTAAGCATAAATTGTGTTTTTTTACTGCCATCTGCTGGGCCAATTCATGTATTGCACATTTAAATAATTTAACACATTTTTTTTTTAAAGCTTTGACAAACTGTTAAACACATAGGTAAAGTTAACACATGAGCAGTGATGCAAAGTTTAATCATGATATCCAAAATTAAAATACATGTATATATATAGAAAGATAAAATTTATAAAAACAAATGGAGATCATAATCTCTATGCAGATGTAGAGTTTTTAAGTGTTGAATCCACCATACCTCTCTCTTTTTAAGTTCAAGTTCCCTATTGCCTCCTCTCCTAAGTTTAGGAATGTGATCTATTATTTGGAACTGAGTTGGCTCACCGTGTGTCCCATTTCAATAAAGTGGGAGGAAACTGGAAGAGTTTTATCTTGGCATCTGATTGATGATTTATGCCCACTAATCCTATCTCTAATGGGGCGTGTAGTTTCCCCTACATAGCCCCTCCCACAAGGGCATTTTAACAGGTAGACAATACGAGTGAAATGTAAATTTTGATTAATTAAACTGCCCCTGTTTTTATTTGAATTTTTTAAAATCCTCATCAAAATTTACATTCACTTTAAGTTCATATAGTTAAATTACTCAGATTGTATTTAAAAAAAATAAAATATATATATATATATACTGTATATATATATATATATATATATATATATACTGTATATTGGTCTGAGAGATATACCTTTATGCCTGATATACTTTATTAGATAAGTTTCTGCTGTATTGAGTGGGTAGCTGTATTGGTGAATTTAAAATGTTTGACTGTGTCAGAATAAAACTACATTGATTTTTCTTTGTTTCAGGAATCTAGTGTGAAAATAAGGTTTTGAATAGACTTGTGCGTGATCAAAAAATTTGGTTTGCTTTGTTTCGCTTTGATTCGGGTCGTAAAAAAATTCGGTTTGAGACATTGGTAATAACTCGGTATGTGTCGGTAATTCGGTTTCGGGATTTATTCATGTCGTTACGGATTTTGAAATTCGGATTCATTCGAAACCATAACTGAATTATTAATAATGTCGTCCTGAATCGTTATTACGGACCGATGCCGAAAAAATTATGTTAAACCACCGCCGCCTACACGCCGCCACTAAATAAAGCTATTAACCCCTAAATCACTGTTCCCCCACATCACTAACACTACCTAAACCTATTAACCCCTAAACTGTCGCCCCCCCCACATCGCCGACACTAACTAAATCCTATAATAAAGTTATTAACCCCTAAACCGAAGTTCCCTGACATCGCGGACACAAACTAAACCAATTAACCCCTAAACCACCCCCGCCCAGATCGCAAACACTACCTAAACTTATTAACCCCTAAAACTCTGTTCCCAAACATCGACAACACTAACTAAATCACTAAATAAAGTATTAACCCCTAAACCACCATTCCCGACATCGCCGACACTAACTAAAACTATTAACCCCTAAACCGCACCCCCCCACATCACCAACTCTACCTAAACCTATTAACCCCTAAACCGCCATTCCCAAACATCGCCAACACTAACTAAACCTAGTAACCCCTAAACCGCAGTTCCCCTAACATCGCCCACACTAACTAAACCTATTAACCCCTAAACTGCACCCCCCCCCACATTGCCAACACTAACCAAACCTATTAATTAACCCCTAAACCGCTGGCTCCCACATTGCAACAACCTAAATTAAACTATATTAACCCCTAAACCTAACCCTAAACCTAACCCTAACATCCCCTAACTTTAACATAATTTAAATAGACCTAAATTAAAGTTAAAATTATTAACTAAATACCTATTTAAAACTAAATACAAACTTACCTGTGAAATAAAAATAAAACTGAAGCTAGCTACAATATAACTAATAGTTATATTGTAGCTAGCTTAAGTTTTATTTTTATTTGACAGGTAAATTTGTATTTATTTTAACTAGGTAGACTAGTTAGTAAATAGTTTATTTTACCTACCTAGTTAAAATAAATACAAACTTACCTGTGAAATAAAAGTAAAACCTACGCTGCCTTACACTAAAACCTAACATTACGAAATAAAAAAACACTAAAATTAAAAAAAAAAAAACACCCCAAAATAAAAAAACCTACGGCTAGATTTAGAGTTTTGTCGGTAACGACCCACGTATCTAACGCTGGCTTTAGAGTTCACAGAAGGGCTGCGTTAGGCTCCAAAAAGGGAGCGTATAGCATATTTACTGCCACTGCAACTCTCAATACCAGCGGTGCTTACGGACGCGGCCAGCTTCAAAAACGTGCTCGTGCACGATTCCCCCATAGGAAACAATGGGGCATTTTGAGCTGAAAAAAAAACAAACACCTGCAAAAAAGCAGCGTTCAGCTCCTAACGCAGCCCCATTGTTTCCTATGGGGAAACACTTCCTAAGTCTGCACCTAACACCCTAACATGAACCCAGAGTCTAAACACCCCTAACCTTACACTTATTAACCCCTAATCTGCCGCCCCCCGCTATCGCTGACACCTGCATATTTTTTTAACCCCTAATCTGCCGCTCCGTACACCGCCGCAACCTACGTTATCCCTATGTACCCCTAATCTGCTGCCCCTAACACCGCCGACCCATATATTATATTTATTAACCCCTAATCTGCCGTCCCCAACATCGCCTCCACCTACCTACAATTATTAACCCCTAATCTGCCGAAAGGACCTCACCGCTACTATAATAAATGTATTAACCCCTAATCCGCCTCACTCCCGCCTCAATAACCCTATAATAAATAGTATTAACCCCTAATCTGCCCTCCCTAACATCACCGACACCTAACTTCAAGTATTAACCCCTAATCTGCCGACCGGACCTCACCGCTACTCTATTAAATTTATTAACCCCTAAAGCTAAGTCTAACCTTAACACTAACACCCCCCTAAGTTAAATATAATTTAAATCTAACTAAATAAATTAACTCTTATTAAATAAATTATTACTATTTAAAGCTAAATACTTACCTGTAAAATAAATCCTAATATAGCTACAATATAAATTATAATTATATTGTAGCTATTTTAGGATTAATATTTATTTTACAGGCAACTTTGTATTTATTTTAACCAGGTACGATAGCTATTAAATAGTTAATAACTATTTAATAGTTACCTAGTTAAAATAATTACAAAATTACCTGTAAAATAAATCCTAACCAAAGTTACAATTAAACCAAACACTACACTATCAATAAATTAATTAAATAAAATACCTACAATTACCTACAATTAAACCTAACACTACACTATCAATAAATTAATTAAATACAATACCTACAAATAAATACAATTAAATAAACTAACTAAAGTACAAAAAATAAAAAAATATTTACAAATATTAGAAAAATATTACAACAATTTTAATCTAATTACACCTACTCTAAGCCCCCTAATAAAATAACAAAGCCCCCCAAAATAAAAAAATGCCCTACCCTATTCTAAATTAAAAAAGTTCAAAGCTCTTTTACCTTACCAGCCCTTAAAAGGGCCTTTTGTGGGGCATGCCCCAAAGAAAACTGCTCTTTTTGCCTGTAAAAAAAAATACAACCCCCCCAACATTAAAACCCACCACCTACATACCCCTAATCTAACCCAAACCCCCCTTAAAAAAACCTAACACTACCTCCCTGAAGATCATCCTACCTTGAGTTATCTTCACTCAGCCGAGCCACCGATGGAACTGAAAAGGAGATCCGGAGCGGCAGAAGTTATCCTCCAAGCGGCGCTGAAGAAGTCTTCCATCCGATGAAGTGATCCTCCAAGCGGCGCTGAAGAAGTCTTCCATCCGGGCGATGTCATCTTCCAAGCGGGGTCTTCAATCTTCTTTCTTCTGGATCCATGTTCATCCCGCCAACGCGGAACATCCATCTTCACCGACGACTTCCCGACGAATGACGGTTCCTTTAAGGGACCTCATCCAAGATGGCGTTTCTCGAATTCCGATTGGCTGATAGGATTCTATCAGCCAATCGGAATTAAAGTAGGAAAATTCTGATTGGCTGATGGAATAAGCTAATCAGATTGAGCTTGCATTCTATTGGCTGTTCCAATCAGCCAATAGAATGCAAGCTCAATCTGATTGGCTGATTGGATCAGCCAATCGGATTGAACTTGAATCTGATTGGCTGATTCCATCAGCCAATCAGAATTTTCCTATTTTAATTCCGATTGGCTGATAGAATCCTATCAGCCAATCGGAATTCGAGGGACGCCATCTTGGCTGACGTCGCTTAAAGGAACCGTCATTCGTCGGGAAGTCGTTGGTGAAGATGGATGTTCCGCGTCGGCAGGATGAACTTGGATCCGAAAGAAAGAAGATTGAAGATGCGGCTTGATAGAAGACTTCAGCCGGATCATGGACCTCTTCAGCTCCCGCTTGGATGAAGACTTCAGTCGGATCATGGACCTCTTCAGCTCCCGCTTGGATGAAGACTTCAGCCGGATCATGGACCTCTTCAGCTCCCGCTTGGATCAAGACTTCAGCCGGATCATGGATATCTTCAGCCCCCGCTTGGGCTTGGATGAAGACTTCGGAGCCTCTTCTGGACCGATCGGTGAACCCGGTGTGGTGAAGACAAGGTAGGGAGATCTTCAGGGGCTTAGTGTTAGGTTTATTTAAGGGGGGTTTGGGTTAGATTAGGGGTATGTGGGTGGTGGGTTGTAATGTTGGGGGGGGTATTGTATGTTTTTTTTTACAGGCAAAAGAGCTGAATTCTTTGGGGCATGCCTCGCAAAAAGCCCTTTTAAGGGCTGGTAAGGTAATAGAGCTGTTAACTTTGAACTTTTTTATTTTAGAATAGGGTAGGGCATTTTTTTTATTTTGGGGGGCTTTGTTATTTTATTATTTATATTTAATATTTTTCTAATGTCTAAATATTTTTTTTATTTTTTGTAACTTGGTTCTTTTTTATTTTTTGTACTTTAGTTAGTTTATTTAATTGTATTTATTTGTAGGTATTGTATTTAATTAATTTATTGATAGTGTAGTGTTAGGTTTAATTGTAGATAATTGTAGGTATTTTATTTAGTTAATTTATTGATAGTGTAGTGTTAGGTTTAATTGTAACTTAGGTTAGGATTTATTTTACAGGTAATTTTGTAATTATTTTAACTAGGTAGCTATTAAATAGTAAATAACTATTTAATAGCTATTGTACCTGGTTAAAATAAATACAAAGTTACATCCCCAGACCGCTTCTCAATAGATTTCAAAGCTTGATTACTGCCTACGTCTGGAAAGACCGTCGTCCTAGAACGTCAGGTCGCACACTCGAAAAGCCGATTATACTGGGAGGTTTAGCTCTCCCAAATATAATTTCGTATTACAACGCCGCTAGACTCTCACACATCCTCCGGTGGAATGACCCCGAAAGACAGTTAAATTGGTACCCTTTAGAGTCCTCACTGCTGCCCTCGGGTATAACCCTTGCTGATATTATATGGATCCCCACTCACCACCGACGAGCTATTGACAACCTACACCCTGTCTTTAAACATGCACTCCGATTTTGGGATCAGATCAGACATAACTTGGACATATCCCCTCATCCCTCCCCTACTCTGACAATCTCTGCTGCACTATACTGCCTTCCAGACTCTCACTATGATCTTTGGCCACAGTTAAGAACACTCCAGATCTCAGATCTCTATGAAGGAGATAACTGGCTCCCCCATCCTGCAATCTGCGCTAAACTCAATCTCCCACCCAAATTACATTTTGAAGGATTCCGCTTAAGCACCCGCCTCCGCACATGGGGCTACCCCAAACAATCTTTGCGCCCACTGACAGCCTGGGAGAAGGCATGGCTCGGGGCTCATAGCCTCAGACACCTTCTATCTTTCCATTACAGCCTACTCACTAATCCAAACCCTCTCCATAAAATAGCACAACATCAAGCTTGGGAGAGGGAAATAGGTTTCACGGTTGCCTTTGATATATGGCATGACAGAATCAAAACCTCCAAAAAGCTCCTTCATTGTGCTATGCTCTGGGAGTTACATTACAAGATCCTGGTCCGCTGGCACCTTGTCCCAACTACATTACACACGATATACCCATCACAATCACCTGAGTGCTGGAGAAAATGCAAAATGCACGGCACCCAACTTCACGTTTGGTGGTCTTGCCCCCTAATCCAGCCTTTGTGGAAAAAAATTTATATACTTCTCCAATCCCTCGGTGCCACCCCTCCATTTACCCCTGAAGTTGCCCTTTTACACATGCAGATGCCGAATCTTTCCCCCTCTAGAGAAGCCCTAACAATTTATATCCTTACAGCCACAAAATTAGCCTTAGCAAGGGCATGGAAAAAAGCGGAGCCCCCGGCCCTATCCCAGGTAATCTCCACTGTACACTATATCGGCCAAATGGAACAATACTCATACAGAGTACTTGACAAGACTGACTCCTTCCATGAAATCTGGTTCCCATGGATTACAAAATTTCCAAACTGGTCATCAAACTCTTAGACACCATCCCAGATCTCCCCCCCACACTCGTCCTCCCCCCGTCCACCCCTCATCTTCTCCCTCTTCTCCCCCCTCCCGTTTTTTTTTTTTTGTTTGTTTTTTTTCCTTCCCCTCTCTCTCTCCCCTCTCTCCTTTCTCCTTCTATCTTTCCCTGACTCTCATTGCGCTCACCCTCCATGAGCCTTAATGCCATACAACCCAACAAAATCTATGTGTCAACTCAGTCACTCCCAAAACCACTGACACTGCTTACATCTGTGGATTCATATTGGATCACTTTCAGAAAAGAGACCCTATTTTCGCCTACCCCCATCCCCTTTCCAATACTACATATGTATATGAATGTTCTGTATATTTCTTGTCCATTTACTTACTCCAGTTATATGTATGTACAACCTAAGTTCTCTGCATTCTCAGGCACTATTGTATTATGATGTTTTTTGTCTCAATAAAAAACTTTTGATTGAAAAAAAATAAATACAAAGTTGCCTGTAAAATAAATATTAATCCTAAAATAGCTACAATATAATTATAATTTATATTGTAGCTATATTAGGGTTTATTTTACAGGTAAGTATTTAGTTTTAAATCTCTCCAAGAGTAGCAGGTCCTCCACTGAGGCAAACCACTCCTCGAGAGAAGGGACCTGTGTAGATTTCCATTTCTTGGGAATTAAGCCCCCGTGAGCATTAATAGAAGAAGGGCCCTGGTGTATCCGTTTCCGATCTCAGGGAGCCGCAGCAGCAGCAGAATCTCTGGAGTATTTGGAATCGGCACCTGAACTTTGAGGGACATGTGTTCGGTCACTGACATCCAGAAGTCTCTCAGCCTAGGGCACGACCACCAGATATGAATCAGGGAGATGTGTTCGCCACACCCTCTCTAACAGAGAGGGCTGGCTGATAGGAAATATCTATGTAACCTTGCTGGAGTGTGGTACCATCTAGTTAAAAGTTTTAAATGTACTTCCTGAACAGTTGCCGAGACAGAGGATCGTTTGGCTAAAGAAAAAGAGTGTGCCCAGTCCTCTACCTCAAAAGTGTTGTTAAAGTCTTTGCTCCATGCTAGAGTGTATGAAGGGAGCTGGACGTCAAGGGGCAGGAGTAGGAGCCTATATATCTTCGAAATTAGCCGTCTAGGGAAGGCTGTGCCAGTGCAGAGAGTTTCGAATGGTGTAAGGTCTCTTAAAAACTTGTCTCTGTGTTTGTGATGAGTGAAAAAGTGCAAAAGCTGGTGATGTCGGAGCCAGGAGGAAAAAATAGCGCCAGGTCCATAGCTTTTCGTGAACTTAACAAACTTCATAGTCATATCCTCTTCATCCAGGAGACTCACTTCGTAGAGGTCGTGAGCCTCAATGGTTTAACAAACAGTACCCGGTGGCCATCTTTGCCTCAGGGACATCTAAGAAATGTGGAGTTGGCATACTGGTTCACCACTCTTTCCCATTAAAAATCACGCACACAGAAAAAGATCCAGAGGGCAGATTCCTGCTGTTGACTGGCATACTTTTTGAACATCCAATCACGTTGGCTACAATATATAGCGCAAACACTGACCAGCATCGCTTCATGACCAAAATCTCGAAATTAATTTTAGACCAGGCCAAGGGCCCGGTGTTTCTATCTGGAGACCTTAATGTACCCTTAGATGCACGTGTAGACACGTCTAGCGGTTCTGCCAGCGTTTCCAATAAAATAACCAAATCTGTTAAAACAACCATTGCTAACCTCCAACTTCATGACGTATGGAGATTTCTCCATCCCTCAGGAAGAGATTACACATACTACTCCCCTCCCCACAACAAATACTCCCGTATTGATTATTTCCCTTTTGACTCCACGGGATTAGACATGGTCGGTACCTGCTCGATAGATACCATTACCTGGTCTGACCACGCCCCTCTGACCTGTAATATTCTGTGGCCCGACTTACCTCCTTCATCTTACATATGGAGATTTGATGACTACTTGTTGGATAGACAGGACATAAAAGACAACATCCAAAAATCATTGACAGACTACTTCATTCATAACGTGCCCTCACATACCTCCATATCATGTTTCTGGGAAGCCCATAAATGTGTCGTACGAGGAGGATTCCTCAAACACAAAGCCTGTATAATTAAGCAACAAAGACTGAAGCATACACAACTTCTGAACAGGGTGGCAGAATTAGAGACCATTCATAAAAGGGATCCGCTGGATGTGGCCACAAGCACTCTGTTAGGAGAAGCCAGACTATCTCTTAGGCAACACTAGCTTGAGGTTTTCCAACGTAGGACCCTCTCTGTGAAACAGCAGTATTACGAGGGGGGCAATAAGCCCGGTAAATTGTTAGCCAGAAGTATCCGTAGACAACAGCTTAAATCTCACATCCACCTCCTACAGAAGGAGGACGGCACCATACTGAAGGGATCCAAGCAAATAGCAGCCTCATTTCATTCATATTACTCAAAGCTCTATAATATCTCACAGACTGGCACAGATGGCCCCCAGAGACCTTCTGAATTAGACAGACTCACTATGATAGACAACTACTTATCCTCCATAGACCTCCCACAGCTCGACTCTGCAGATAGAGACTTTCTTGACGCACCTATTACCCTAGAAGAAATCTCCCTAGCCATGAACGATCTCCCAGGTGGCAAATGTCCAGGCCCTGACGGGCTCACGCCTAAGTATTATCGGGTCTTCCTTAAAACGCTAGGTCTCCCCATGCTTCAACTATTTAATAGTTTAATAACTAAACCGCAATTAGCCAACTCGTCTCTAGAGGCGCACATTACCATTATTCCTAAACAGGGTAAGCCTCCTACCTCCCCAGCTAACTTTCGCCCGATTTCCCTATTAAATTCGGACATAAAGATATTTGCTAAAATATTGGCTAAAAGACTTAACAAATTTCTCCCCTCATTAATTTCATCTGACCAAGTGGGCTTTGTCCCTGGGAGGGAGGTGCGTGATAACACCAGTAGGGTAATTCAGCTTATCTCACACGCCCAGGTTTGCACTTTTCTCAACCGATGCGGAGAAGGCCTTCGACCGGGTTTATTGGCTTTTTCTTCGTCGGGTCCTAAAGGCAATGAACTTCGGAGTCCCCTTTATAAATATGGTGTTTGCATTATACTCAACTCCGAATGCCAGGGTACGTGTTAACAATACATTGTCCAACACCTTTCTTATCACAAATGGCACCAGACAGGGTTGTCCCCGGTCCCCTCTTCTATTTGCCCTCTCTATCGAGGTGCTGGCTCAAAAAATTCGGGATAACCCTAAGATTAGTGGGATACGGTTGGGTGACACTGACTATAAGCAGGCCCTCTATGCGGACGATATTCTATACACTCTCACCAACATAGACACCTCCCTCCCGGAACTGTTAACTGAATTATCGCAATACGGTGAGCTCTCCAACTTTCACCTAAACCTAACCAAATCGGAGATCTTGAACATTAACGCCCCCTCGGATCTAGTCCAGAGACTAGCCCTAAAATACCAAATATCTATATCCGTTTCTAAATTGAAATACCTGGGTATTTTTTTGTCAGCACACCCCACGGATCTTTTTAAAAACAACTACTTACCCCTGCGTAGGGAAATTACAAATGACTTGTCCTCTTGGTCAAACAAAATGCTGTCATGGCTAGGTAAAATTAGCCTAATTAAAATGAACATTTTGCCCCGTATTCTGTATCTATTGCAAACTGTCCCAATAGCTTTACCCAAAGATTTCCTTACCCAACTTCAGCGCTCAATGGAGCAGTTTATCTGGGCAGGTGTGAAGCCCAGAGTTCCCAGGAAAACATTATACCTCCCTCGGGAGAGAGGTGGGTTAGGGTTCCCGGACTTGGCGACATATAGACGTGCAATTTTCCTACAGAGGTTAGTCGAACTGTCACACAACACCACCCAAAAACAATGGGTCAGGTTAGATGGACATATTTTTAATTTACATAATGTTGGCGCCTTGGCTTGGATTCCCGCATCTAGCCGCCCCACCCAGATACAGAAGTACCACCTTACACTAGCTATACTACAAGAATGGGACAGACTTTTGGCTACCTCAACTCACATCTCCTCTACATATTCCCCTATGCTACCAATCATAGAGAACCCCAACATCCCATACCACACTTTAGGAACCCGCATGAGCACGCACTACAGCCTTCGCGAAGGCATCCTGCACTCCGCAATGCATGAGGGCAAACTCCGTTCACAAGCAGACATGTCACAACAATTTGGCGCTATTTTTTCCTCCTGGCTCCGACATCACCAGCTTTTGCACTTTTTCACTCATCACAAACACAGAGACAAGTTTTTAAGAGACCTTACACCATTCGAAACTCTCTGCACTGGCACAGCCTTCCCTAGACGGCTAATTTCGAAGATATATAGGCTCCTACTCCTGCCCCTTGACGTCCAGCTCCCTTCATACACTCTAGCATGGAGCAAAGACTTTAACAACACTTTTGAGGTAGAGGACTGGGCACACTCTTTTTCTTTAGCCAAACGATCCTCTGTCTCGGCAACTGTTCAGGAAGTACATTTAAAACTTTTAACTAGATGGTACCACACTCCAGCAAGGTTACATAGATATTTCCCATCAGCCAGCCCTCTCTGTTAGAGAGGGTGTGGCGAACACATCTCCCTGATTCATATCTGGTGGTCGTGCCCTAGGCTGAGAGACTTCTGGATGTCAGTGACCGAACACATGTCCCTCAAAGTTCAGGTGCCGATTCCAAATACTCCAGAGATTCTGCTGCTGCTGCGGCTCCCTGAGATCGGAAACGGATACACCAGGGCCCTTCTTCTATTAATGCTCACGGGGGCTTAATTCCCAAGAAATGGAAATCTACACAGGTCCCTTCTCTCGAGGAGTGGTTTGCCTCAGTGGAGGACCTGCTACTCTTGGAGAGATTGCATTACTTTAAAATCAACCAATTGGCGTTTCATGACGCGATGCTGGCGGGTTGGAGAGATATGCCTTTATAATGCTTAGCCGTGTGGTGCCTTCCTCCCTTCCGTTTTTTTTTTTTTTTCCCCTTCCTTTAAGATGTGACCCTCCCTCTCCCTCTTCCCTCCCCAGAGTTGTTCTGCTTTCACTTTCTTCACTTTTTCACTTTCCTTCTTTTTCTAAATGTTCTTTTTGGAACATGTTACAAGTATAAGCTCAAACTTTTTATAGTATAAATGTTTCCAAACCAACTAATAAAAAAAAAAAAAAGCTTTCTATCCTTGGGAGGATCTGGATCCCTCCTATCTTGGGGGACCCTATGGTTCTCCAGAAGCACAGTTATAAAGACTTGTTTCAGTTTTAAACCTTAGTCACCATAAGCTGCACAACGCTCTCTTTATGTCTAGGCCGTTTGCAAACGGCACACAAAGATATGTAATGTGACTTTTTTATATACTTTTGAATTTACTTTAATAAAGCTTGTTAAAAAATAAATAAAAAATAAATATATATTTTCCTAAATTGAGAAACAGAATATTTTAAAAATGTATATGTTTCATTCCCATTCCTGTTGTTGTTCCCCTGATGGGCTAAAACCAGTACTACAGCCAAAAGGTTTGGCTATTAAGAGAGCTACATTTCCCAGTAACCTATGAGAGGCGAGCTCCGGCTCAAAGGGCGTATCCAGATTCTATATGGAATGATTAGAGAATGAAGGAGTGGCTTATCACTGATATAAGCATTCACTATGCAAGAAAGGGGACAGACTCACTTTGTAAAAGAAAGATACACACATTTGGGCCTACTTTTCTCTGAATCCTAGCTGGAAAACTGTCTTTGGACAAGAGAGATACTCTGTTACCTGTACCCTTGCAATATAGTGATACCTTTGCGTATGACCATAAGAAATATCTTGAAAAGCTGAACTCTCATATTGGTTACTGGTAATGTACTAAACGGTTTAATGTTTTTATATTTTAATGTTTTAAAGCAGAGACATTCTTGATAGCCATAGTTTAATTGAAGCTGGTATTTAAAGAGGTACTGCAACGCTGTATTTAATAGACCAGTGTATTTCATATGTTAAATATACTAGCGCTAAAGCAATTATTATTGAGAAAAGGGTCAGGCATTAATATTTATTAATTTGTTGAAGCTACTGTGATATATTTTAAAAATTGCATTTATTATTATGGTTAAATCTCTGGTTGCTGTTAATTAAGTATTGTAAGTTAGTAATCCATGTTTTGGCATTAATTCATTTTGAGTTAAGGATAATTTATATAAATATTTCTTCCATTTACAGGATAATAGACAATATCTATTGAATAGTAATTAATCTAAATACCTCTATGGCCTACTTAATATTTTAAAGTTGTGTTGATCAATTGATAGATATAACTGGTCATAGTTGATGTTCAGTTGCTACATAAATATAATTAAAGTCTATATAAAGATTAACTGATCAGAATTTAGGAATATTATATTTTGAGATTAAATATTAATTTTTAATAATAATTTTGTTGCCAATATCTCAATAGTGTTTATTTTGGGGTACACTACAGAGATTTAGCATCTTACTGAAGTGTATTGACAAAATTCTGCTATATTAATTGGAGATATCGCTGACAATAATTTTATACTGCTATTAATTATTCATAATTACAATACGTAACACAATGGCAATTGCTGCTGATAAATACACCAACATTACTGGAGGACACTCCTGAGATGTATCAACAGCTATATATTGCTTTCATGAAAGCTATATTAGCGCTCCACTTTGTAATACCAGTGCATGATAATGTGCACTGTTATTACAAGTTAGCTGCAATGCAGACACGAGCTCGCATTCGCATTGCCAGGAAGCAGATGGCATTAGAACTTCAGCGCCAGTGAACAAGGTAAGTTCCGCAGCGATTAAATATATATAAATTGTATAAGCAATAATTGCTACCGCAAACTTGCAGTAGCAATAACCAGCCACTTGTAATGGCTGGTTAATTATTGCACTCCTACAAACAGGCAAATTTGCCTGTTTGCGGAGTGCAATAATTTAGCGCTCCACTTGTAATCTAGCCCTTAATGGTTTTATACACTGACATGCAGATTTACAAACTTGGTTTATTATGAGTGCATTGTTCATATTGTGATCTTCATTTTTGGAAGAACGTTTCCCTTCAATTTTGAATTCATAGCTCACCCATGGCAGAATGGTTAAAACTTCTAGTCTTGCAGCATTTTAGTTAGGAAATGTATATTTTTCTTTTGTGTGTACCTTAAAAATGTGATTTAATTCAAGATATGAACAAAACAAACAAGCAATGACCTTTGATTATCCCCAGTGGTACTTTACTGACCTTGGTTTCAATGTGACCTTTCTATTTACAAGATCCGTACAGGTGTTTTTAAAGCATGTATCACAATAATAAAGCCTGGCCTTTTTATTATAGTTTCCAATTAATTAATTTTGCACACCTTTGCTTTTTTTTCATTTAGCATTTGTTTTCTCCAGGCAAAAAATGTCTTTGATGTTGTGGTATTTTTCTCTGTGAGTCCTTATTCTGTTCCCAGAATCTGTAATCATTGTTTAACCCCATCACTACCAAGCCATTTCACATTCCTATCCTGAAGCTACTTTTTGTCTTTTGCACTCAGTGCCTTGGAATCTCAATTTCAGTCTTTTTTTTTTTTTTTAAAGGGACAGTCAAGTAAAAAAAAAAGTTTCATGATTTAAATAGGGCATGTAATTTTAAACAGCTTTCCAATTTACTTTTATTACCAATTTTGCTTTGTTCTCTTGGTATTCTTAGTTAAAAGCTAAACCTAGGAGCTTCATATGCAAATTTCTTAGACGAGCTCAGGCACGTGAAGCTCCTAGGAGTCAGCACTGATTGACTAAAAATGTAAAATCTGTCAAAAGAACTGAAATAAGGGGCAGTTTGCAGAGGCTTAGGTACAAGGTAATCACAGAGGTAGAAAGTATATTATTATAACTGTGTTGGTTATGCAAAATTGGGGAATGGGTAATAAAGGGATTATCTACCTTTTAAACAACAAAAATTCTGGTGTTTACTGTCCCTTTAATGTGAGTTAGCTAAACAAATTATAACTTAATTTAGTTGCAGAAATTTCCAGAAAATCATTCAAATTAAACATTCTTTATTGTTCCACATTTTGCATCAATTCATCTTCCTAAAACATGAAAATAAGTATTCTATACCTATGTTATTCATTAAAAAATACTAATCAGATTTTGTCTTTGACACATATTAATATATTCAGAAAATGAGTTTGGAATAGCATCTTACTTAATATCTTACTTCAAAAATATTAGCTACATTTAACAACACAAAATTCTGATTTCACAGAGGGGTGACAACTCATTTTAACAATTTCTGCATGCTCCTATCTATTCCCAAACTTCCTTAACCTGGCGGGGAAAAAACACCTTAAACCAATTAAAACACCAAAAATCATCCTTTATAGAATTTCAGAACATGACAAATATAATTACCTGGATTACATGTATTTTGTATTAGCTTAGAGAAACAGGTATCTATGAGTTTTGTTCTCAACAATATAACAAGATAAAGTGATTGATTGCCACCTGGTAATTGTTATTACTAGGGTCATGTATTGACTGCTGTAAAGATTTGAAACACCTTATATGAATAATGCCTCCGCTCTTTGAAATTCTAATTCTTATAAAACAGTTATATGGTGATGAAACACCATGGGCTATGATTACTGGGTGTCTGCCGAAACGCGTAAGCCAAGTGCTGCGCTCACTCTGCATGCTTATGTTTTTAAGAAGAAAAATAAAGTTTCCTGTTTTAATTCCTCTGGCGTGGATCGCAACTTCTTTGTGATGTTTTATGTGCAGTTTCCAGAGATCCGACGCCAATGATCAGCTGTGCACTACAGTTCTACTGGAGAACCAATCCGCAACTCCCCATTGATTGTGACGCTACCCAGAAGTGCCGGGCCACCTGTGGAGCGCTTGAGGCTGGAGACGCCGAAAGAGGCAGAGGAGACCGAGGACTGGATTGCTCTCACGGATGGTGATGGTCCCCTCGTTCGTTTAAACCGGAAAGTCGGAGGTGGTAGGGTAAGAGTGCATGATCCAAGTGCCAACCCCTTGTTTTTATCACAAGTTGAGAGTCACAATTTCCTGTTCGTTTAAGAATCTGGGAGAGACTTGCAGTTATGGTTTTACTCTAGTGGAATGGCAATTGTCATGTTTTGTAATGCTGTAATGGGTATACAGAATTGACTCGCACTCTACACGTTCTTGGTTTATTACATGTGTATATTTATTTAGATATATTAGGTTCCTTGTGTTTGTCTCACATACTGGTATCACTGAATATTGGTGGGCGCCCCCTAGTTTGTTACAGTGCGCCGTTGGTACTCCATCTGGTGCACTTACATGGTTTTAAATAAGGTGTCCCTCTATGCATTGTGAATGCAACAGAGGATGATACCCACCCTTTAATATTTTTCCATATGCTTACACTTCTATCTGGTGATTACTGTTACCATGGATATCACCTGATAGCCAAATAGGTATGTGGTCACTCATTTTAAAGAGGATTCTCTTCACTATCAAAAGAGCGGTCACATGCTTCATTTTACTGCTTATATATGGATGTAAGGGGTCCTTTTGGAGCCCAAAGCAGTCTAAAAGTCAATTAGTAAACATGTGATTGTCATTCATGTATCAATTACCTACTAACTAAAAAGGTCAATAGACCCCTAATTTGAAAATAAAATAATTTACTCTTTCATTTGAGAGGTGTAGTGGCAGACATATCCGTCACAAGTCCCTCCACAGTTCAAGGAGTTACAATCCACCACTCTGTGAACCTATATTTAGAATTTCATTGAATTGTTTAATTATTGAACAGGTACTAACTGTTGTTGTTCTAGAACATATTTTGCTTCAGAAAAGATCACCTAGGCTATATTAAATGGTACATTGTCTCAATAAATAAAACTTAAAGGGAAAGACTGTATAACCATGATATGTATAGTTTAAAGTAGAGGAGGGAGATAGATGATACAAACATTCAAGTGTATTAAAGGGACACTGAACCCATTTTTTTTTTCTTTCATTATTCAGATAGAGCATGACATTTTAAGCTACTTTCCAATTTACTCCTATTATCAATTTTTCTTTGTTCTCTTGCTATCTTTATTTTAAAAGCAGGAATGTAAATCTTAGCAGCCAGCCCATTTTAGGTTTAGCTCCATGGGTAGTGCTTGCTTATTGGAGGCTTACATTTACCCACCAATAAGCAAACATAACCCAGGTTCTCAACCAAAAATGGTCCGGCTCCTATGCATCACATTCCTACTTTTTAAATAAAGATAGCAAGAGAACAAATAAAAATTGATAATAGGAGTAAATTAGAAAGTTGCTTAAAATTGCATGCTCTATCTGAATCATGAAAGAAAAAATTTAGGTTTAGTGTGTTTTTAAGCAAAGAAATCAAAGATATGCAGAAAATCTCATGACAGTGTAAATACTCTTTCAAGGGTGTGAACACAAGAGTATTGATAGATGATTTGGATGTGTGGGAAAGCACTGTCAGGTAGTGCTGTAAAGGCAGGCTGGGTATTGTAGTCACCAGCTGACTAGACTTGTTTGGTTTTCCAGGATGGTATGCTGTGATTCCTAGGCATACCGAGGAAACAGCTTGAAGCTGAGAAACGCGTTGCAAATTTTAATCTGTTTTTATTGTTATACTTTGTGTTTTATTATTAAATTGATTCTAGTAGTATCTGCCTTGTACTACTTTAGTTTCTACATTGCTATTTTAAACATTGGGACCTAGGAATCACAGCATACCATCCTGGGAGACCAAACAAGTCTAGTCAGCTGGTGACAATAATACCCAGCATTCCTTTACAGCGCTACCTGACAGTGCTTTCCCACATATCCAAATCATCTATCAATACTCTGTTGTTCCCACCCTTGGAAGAATTTTCCTTGAACAGTCAGCTGGAGACTGAGAGGCCCAGTTTGCTTTATTTGCACTCACAAATAGTTCAATACTTGTGTGAGTATTTACACATCAGATTTTCTGCATATCTTTGATTTTTACACCATGAGGCACTCTTCTTTATTTTCCCCAAGGGATCATTATATCTTGTTGGAGGTAGTAAGAGGGTTGTACTGTGAGGAGGTTAGTGTGTGTGGAATTTAGAATGCAGGAATCTGCACTAGCCAATCACGGATGGCTACACGCGATTGGCTGATGAGACTCGTCAATCAAAATAACCACTATTGATTGGTCAATAACCTCTTTTAAGGAAACCCCGGGTGATGATCGGGTTAGCCTTTGAAAAAGCTGATGCGAAACGCGCGTTAGGCCGTTCGCACTGCATCTCTCTGTTGAAAATATGTTTTAACTATAGTTTATGGGGGATAATTTATATTTACAAGTGGAGTAATTTTGGCTAATTGTTGGTCCATTTTGGACACCTACTTATGTCTAATTGTGCAGCCGAGCGGATAACAGGGGAATGTGGAAACCGATAATTTAGGATCACATAACATAGGCAATAGATGAGCTGGTTACCATTACAGCGTTTCCCACATTTCACCCCTGCAGTCAGCTGCGGTTCACGTTTATAGCAATCATATTTAAACTTTATTAAATCCTCCTACTCTATTTAAATTGTGGTATTAAGGAGATTACTCTAAACCAGAGAGCATACAGTGCTATTTCTTTTTATACTATAAATGTTTTGTTTCTTTTTTCTTTTATAGTACTATTGTAAAATTCTTTTTTTGAGCTACATATGATAAGTGTATTCCCAGTGGTATGGTCCACAACACTTGAAATATTTTATTCTTTGAATATAATAAATGTTACGTTTTAATTCAATCCATACTACACACAATGCCATCACCCACCTTATATGAATGAGATAATAATCCACCTGTGTGCCAAATTAATGCTTCTGTCCTTTCTCTCTTATAAATTATCGATACAAAGAACAACAAAAGTATTTTTAAAAGCTTTACCGAACGATAAGCAAAAGAACAGCTACTAGTTCAGATTGAAGATCACAGAAGCAGCAAGTTTGAACATATGGTCAATGCAGAACACAAGAGTCCAATACAAGGCTCAGAATACTTTAAGTAGTTTGCAGTAACAAAGCACAATAGGCACTGGTGCTTTAATTGAACTGTTAAGGGTAACACTTTCACAGAATACCTGGTAGGTACAGCAGGCAAAGTTGGTTTGAGGAAGGCTGTCACTGGTATTGTAGACCCAGGTTTCTCAGCAAGCACAGGATACCCATCAGGTACTGTTGGTGAGACTGTTATGGGATACCAGATAGGTACAGCTTCAGGAACAAGGTGAGCATACACAGGTATCAGGTTAGTCTGCTTGGCTTTCAGGAAACAGGTGAGCATACGCAGGTGCAAGGTAAGTACAGTATGCTTGGTCTCTGGAACAAGGTGAGCAAACACAGGTATCAGGTAAGTATGCGTTGTATCTGGAGCAAGGTGAGCATATGCAGGTACAAGGTAAGTATGCTTGGTCTCTGGAAAAAGGTGAGCATACACAGGTATCAGGTAATTATCTGTGGTGTCTGTAGCAAGGTGAGCATACGCAGGTACAAGATAAGTAACCTCGATCTTTGGAACAAGGTAAGCATACACATTTATTTTAAATTATCTCAAAATAGGCTGAAATATAATAGCATAATAGCCCCATTAGAGGAAATAATATATATGTTTACATTTGGGCATATTATAGACTATAAGGCTTCATTTAAAAGCCAACTAGAGTTTATGATATCGAGTAATTTGCCTTAAGATATGTCACTAACGACTGATATTACTGATGGGACCTTTATCATTTATTATTATTATTACTAATTATATGGCAAGTTCACAGTTTATTGAAATTGTTTCTCTTTCAGCTTTTTTCCTAACACTAGTATTATGAGCCAGGCAGGTACAGGCTCACCGCTCACTTTTCTTCCGCGACTTGAGCTTACCGCAAATCCCTTTACGTCAATTGCGTATCCTATCTTTTCAATGGGACTTGCATAACGCCGGTATTACGAGTCTTGGAAGAAGTGAGCGATAGACCCTCTCCTGTCAAGACTCTTACCGCATTTAAAAGTCAGTAGTTAAGAGTTTTATGGGCTAACGCTGTGACATAAACCTCTTAACTAAAGTGCTAAAAAGTACACTAACACCCATAAACTACCTATTTACCCCTAAAACAAGCCCCCCCCCCCCATCAGAAACACTTTAATAAAGTTTTTAACCCCTAATCTGCCGACCGGACATCGCCACCACTATAATAAATATATTAACCCCAAGACCGCCGCAAACACTAGTTAAATTTTATTAACCCCTAATCTGCCTTCCCTAACATCGCCGACACCTATCTACATTTATTAACCCTAATCTGCCGCCCCCAACATCGCCGCTACTATATTAAATTTATCAACCCCTAAACCTAAGTCTAACCCTAAGTCTAACTCCCCTAACTTAAATATAATTGAAATAACTGAAATAAAATTACTACAATTAAATAAATTAATCCTATTTAAAACTAAATACTTACCTGTAAAATAAACCCTAAGCTAGCTACAATATAACTAATAGTTACATTTGTATCTAGCTTAGGGTTTATATTTATTTTACAGGCAACTTTGTATTTATTTTAACTAGGTACAATAGTTATTAAATAGTTATTAACTATTTACTAGCTACCTAGTTAAAATAAGTACAAATTTACCTGTAAAATAGGTAGGGTGATCTTCAAGGGGGTAGTGTTAGGTTTTATTAAGGGGGGTTGGGTGGGTTTTAGAGTAGGGTTGGGTGTGTGGGTGGTGGGTTTTAATGTGGGGTGTATTGTATTTTTTTACAGGTAAAAGAGCTGATTACTTTGGGGCAATGCCCCGCAAAAAGCCCTTTTAAGGGCTATTTGTAATTTAGTATAGGGTAGGGAATATTATTTTGGGGGGCTTTTTTATTTTATTAGGGGGATTAGAGTAGGTGTAATTAGTTTTAAAAAATTGTAAATATTTTTTTATTTTCTGTAATTTAGTGTTTGTTTTTTTGTACTTTAGTTTATTTTATTTTATTGTATTTAATTGTAGGTAATTTAGTAAATTAATTTAATGATAGTGTAGTGTTAGGTGTAATTGTAACTTAGGTTAGGATTTATTTTACAGGTAAATTTGTACTTATTTTAACTAGGTAGTTATTAAATAGTTAATAACTATTTAATAACTATTGTACCTAGTTAAAATAAATACAAACTTGCCTGTAAAATAAAAATAAATCCTAAAATAGCTACAATGTAACTATTAGTTATATTGTAGCTATCATAGTTTTTTTTTATAGGTAAGTATTTAGTTTTAAATAGGATTAATTTATTTAATTGTAGTTATTTTATTTAGATTAATTTAAATTATATTTAAATTAGGGGGGTGTTAGGGTTAGGGCTTAATAACTTTATTATAGTGGCGGCGACGTTGGCGGCAGCAGATTAGGGGTTAATACATTTAATACAGGTGCGGCGACGTGGGGGGCAGATTAGGGGTTAATAAATATAATGTAGGGTTCGGCCATGTTGGGGGCGGCAGATTAGGGGTTAATACATATAATGTAGGTGGCGGCGGTGTCCGGAGCGCAGAGTAGGGGTTAATAATTATAATGTAGGTGGCGACGATGCCGGGGACGGCAGTTTACGGGTTAATAAGTGTAAGATTAGGAGTGTTTAGACTCGGGGTTCATGTTAGGGTGTTAGGTGTAGACATAAAATTCCTTTCCCCATAGGAATCAATGGGGCTGCGTTAGAAGCTGAACGCTGCTTTTTTGCAGGTGTTAGGTTTTTTTTCAGCCGGCTTAGCCCCATTGTTTCCTATGGGGAAATCGTGCACGAGCACGTTTAGTCAGCTTACCACTACCGTAAGCAACGCTGGTATTGAGGTGAGATGTGGAGCTAAATTTTGCTCTACGCTCACCTTTTTGCGGCTAACGCCGGGTTTAAAAAAACCTGTAATACCAGCGTTGTTTTAAGGGAGCGTTAGCAACGCACCCCTGTTACCGCAAAACTCGTAATCTCGGTATATATGAGCTAGAGTTGAAGTAAACTAATCATGTCTATGACTAAGGCAGGAGCAGCCGAAACGCATACAACAGATTGGTGCTTTGTCTGACAATTCTGCTTCTGGTGAAGTTTTATTACTGGTGTTTATTTTTGCTAAATAAAGGAGTACTTTTAAAAGGTTCGTTGGTTCTCTGTTTCTTTTGGCTATTTAACTATTCAGCTGGAGCCTCGGCACTCATATTTACTGAAATCTAGCAATTCTGCAATATTGGAACCTTAGCTCGCACCGATTGGATAGCAGGGCGAGTGTGTGATGTCAGCAACATGTGCCGAGTGAGACACAGACTATGGTCGTAACTGGAGTGAGTCGAGAATGTAAACTGATTGGAACAAGACCGTATATACCAGTGATGACACAGCTCACGGTGACAACCAGGTGAGAGATCCATTTTCCTTGAGGAGGATTATTCTCTAATGTATATACCCAATTCCTTATGTTTTGCTGCCATTAGTATCTCATTACTGGGGGGAGTTTGTAGTCTCTAAGAAATGGTTTAACTAAGCCTCTGAATGAAGTTAGCAGTACATGCCTAGAGCAAGAGCTTGGGAACTTTGTGTATGGTAAGCATACACAGGTATCAGTTAAGTATGCATGGTGTCTGGAGCAAGGTGAGCATACGCAGGTACAAGGTAAGTATGCTTGGTCCCTGGAACAAGGAGAGCATACGCAGGTACAAAGTAATTTTGCTTGGTCTCTGGAGCAAGGCGAGCAAATGCAGGTACAAAGTAAGTATGCTTAGTCTCAGGAGCAAGGTGAGCATACACAGGTAGCAGGTAAATATATTTAGACTCTGGAACCAGGAACAAGGTAGGTAAGGTAATAACTTAGCCCAGAGTGATGGGCTGAGTGAAATTTTATAGGTTGGAGTTTGTGTAATTGAGGTGCGGCCAATTTAAATCTAGGCAGCACGTGGCTGTGCGGGCCTAGAGAGCTGCAGCTGAAGCAAGGTCAGAGTCTTAGCATCCCACATGGGGATGGAAGACACTGTCAGCATTTGCCGAGACCTCCCAGTCTGGCCCAGGCAAGTACCCTCACATGTATATTCATTTATTGAAAGGCTATTTGATTCATAGAGATGGTACGGATAAATATTTTAGGGGAATTCAAAAATGTCCATCATATTCATAAGTCTATTCTAAGAATTATTGAAGCTTATACTTAAGAATTAAACATGGGTAAACTTAGTGGGCTTCATTTACCAAGCAATGATTGCTGGTTCGGGGGCCCGTCGTTTCAGGCTTGTCTGAAACAATAGTTAAGTAGCAGCCTAAAAGTTAACCTGTGTGCCACCTAAAAGGTAGGGGATTGAAATCATTCTGATCTGATCAGAATGATCGATGGCCCCTGCTAGCGGACGATTGGCCACCAGCGAGCAGGGGGCGTCATTGCACAAGTATTTCTGGTGGAATGCTTGTGCAATGTTAAATGCAGATAACGTATGCTGTTCTCTCGCAACAAGGTCTGAAGGACATTATTTTTGACCAACCTATGATAAATAAAGTCCAGTGGATCTTCAAATTCTTATCTGCTCAGAAAATATATGTTTCTATATAATTTATGCACAGCAAGAAGCACCTCATCTAAATTGGGCACTCACCACCCAGACACAAGCGCCTGTAGGAAACACCCAAGCAAACTCGATTGTCAGCTGCAATGCCAGCTATAATGCATTTAATCCACCACACTTATTAGAAACACTAGCCAACAACACAGCAAATGATCAGTCTGAGCATGATGGGATATTATAGCTACCCAGCTGACCTGACAACAGCAAGAGCTTCTCCTCTCAAAGTTTTATGTTTCCTCTGGAGCAATCAGAACTGGATCAGAGTCAAATCCAATACATTTACCGTTCTTCAAATGTATGCCTTGTGCACTGGTGTTTGTTTTAGTGTTTTGTTTAATATGGAAATTGTGTTGAAACCTGTACCTGTGGAACTTAAGTGCCGTTTCTATCTAAGCCGCTATAATCATTTTTGAACTTGTGACTTTGTATACTGAAAAATTATCCTTTTCTGCAGTTTTTTGATATTCCCTCCTCTCCCTTCCATTTCCTGTTCTGTAGTATAGTGAGCACACAGAGCCATTGGGCAACATTTTCATTGGGAGACCAGCATATGCTAGCGGGCATGTGTCAGTCCAGTCAGGCCGTGCGGCAACGCTCAAGATTGGGCAACAGCAGCAAACGTAACTTGAGGAAAAAAGGACTCCATCGACGGAGGCAGGCAGGGGTTTGAAACCTAAATAATAGTAAAAAATATATTTTTAAAAATGATGTAATAATTTTACATAGAAGAAAAAAATTATACATATCACATACCAAAACTGCCATAATAAGCAATTAATCTAACTTTGCTATCACTTTAAATAGATCTTGGGGGGGGGGTCACTTACTATAATTTTGCTCGAGTTATTTGTACTATAAAGTTTATTTTAAATGTGATTTGTGAACATTAATCCAATAGTCTATATCATTTTTTTTATTATTATTGGCAAAAGCGACTACACCTTCCCTCTATTGTGTGAGATTATCTGCATCCATTAATAAATATTCTTATATGTGCACAGCAATGCAGGGTAAGCACACAAAGTTCACTTAGTATGTAGGATGCACGTAAAGGGAATCACTGCTTCCCCTTACTTGTATAGACGTTGAAAATCAATTCCACAGCACTGCATAAATTCTTAATAAAATTCTTCTTCTTTATTTATATACATATTTAAATAACATCTTGCAATGTTTTGGCCTAACCAGCCTTAATCATACATTTGTTACAAACTCATCTATACCTACATTATATAGGCCTATATAATCTAGGTATAGATGAATTTGTAACATATGCATAATAAATATTTTAGCAGCCTTAAAAAAAATTGATGCTTTATAAATGTAAGATATAAATATATTACAAAACAAGTGGCCGTGTATATCTGGTGTTTCTATATGAAAATACTAAAGCAGCTGTTCAGTATAAACATTTTTTCCATGATCTTGTTTGAAAGGTTTTTATAAGACCTATAACCTCAGTTAGTAAATAATAGGCTTTAAACTGAGTTAATTAAATCCAAGAATATCAAGCTTGCTGTGCGCACCTGTGACAAGTCATAGTATGTGCTCTCCCGCACCAAATGTACTAAATAGGAGCTGGATTAATGATCTTTTACAGTGTATCCCACTGTGCATCGTATGGTCGAATAAGTGGTCCATCTTTGCGTTTAAGACAGCTGTATTCATTCATCTACTGAGATAACAATTTTCACACAATGCAAAATATCTACCTGCTATGTTCACTGAGCTGCTTTAGTAACCACAGATAATGCAAAATCTTCCAGTTACTTTAAAACAAACTGAACCACTGTATATTCACTGATGTGTATAATAAATTATTATGCCCAAGTTTTAAAGACGTATATATGACACCATTCAGGACAACTAATTATTTGTAAGACTTAAATCTTGAAGGGACATTGTATTTATGTTTAAATAATTTTTATTAAAGTTTTTACACAGTTTATAGATATCTTTGGCGTCCATATTTTGCATATTACATATTCCAACAGATAAATTATGGAACAAAATTTTTTTTTTTCCAAAAATAAAACATTTTCCAAGCATGTAGATCTTAGAAAGTCGTAATCTTAACAGTAGTGCTTAGGAAATGTGATGCATTATAAGAAATATGTTGTCACCAACATGGGTACCTTATATAGAAAGAAAGGAAGGGAAAAAACATCTCTCTTCAAACAGTAGTAGGTATATAGAGTCGGTGACTCCCAACAATTGTGTGGGGGGTGGGACAATTGGGTGGAAAGTGAAAACACATTGAGTGCAACAAAGTCTGTTTTTCAGTATCAAGGTTTGCAGTGCCCGACTAAAGCTGGTCTACAGCAGTGACGTGCGGTGAGTTCAGAGGCTGGTGAGGCACTGGCGATGATACACTGGAGAAACACATATATGAACGCAACAGAAGCAGCTTAAATTTGCGATTAAATTCGCAGGTTGCAGGTCCAATTTACTGCTATTAATACATTTGCTTCATTCTCTTGGTATCCTTTGTTGAAGGATTTGCAGCAATGAACTACTGGGTGCTAACTTAACATAACAAGAGGCATATATGTGCAGCCACCAATCAGCAGCTATCTCCAAGCAGCTAGCTCAAAGTAATTGCTTCTCCTGAGCCTACCTTGGTATGCTTTTCAAAGAATACCAAAAGAAAAAATCCAATAAGATAACATAAGTAAAATATAAAAGCTAATCTGTGCTTTGTTTCTCAGACAACAAGGTTAGCCACTGTCATAAAGTTAGTATAAAGAGTTTTGCAGCTGTTATCTACTAAAGCCAATTAGGGACTGATATGTAGCAGGATTAGCCTTCAGAAGTAAGCAAGGTGAATTCCATGTTCTAATAATTAGAAATTGCTCAACTTTCAGTGCTAAATTACATGAGAAAGGGGGCAGAATAAATAATGAAAATATATTGCAAAATTGTTTCATTATTCATAACTAGGAAGTAAAGCTTTTGTGTAGCTATGAAGAATGCTGGAAACAGTGTTAATCAAAATAAGCATGTTAAAATGAGAAATGCTTAAGTTAGGTACTTATAGTAATAGATTCCACTTTGTGCAGAGACCTTTCACATAACATTGAGAAGAATAGAAGCTATAGATCTACATGTTATTTTATAGTAAAATAACAAATGTATGAAGTACTATAGCTTCTATTCTTCTCAATATCATTTAATGCCAGTAAACAATCTGTTTGGCCTGTCTTGGGAATTATTAACCTACAAATTAGGGAATTTGTACAGTATTGCAAGTAAAATTTTACTTTTAGTTACTGTACACATTCTCACATTTGTAGGTTAAGAACACGCAATCTCATACAGGTGCACACGCAGTCTCATACAGGTGCACACACACTCTCATACAGGTGCACACACACACACTCATACAGATGCACACACACACACACACACATACACACTCTCATACAGATGCACACACACACTCATACAGGTGCACACACACTCATACAGATGCACATACACTCTCATACAGATGTACACACATACACACTCTCATACAGATGCACACACACCCTCATACAGGTGCACACACACTCATACAGATGCACGCACACACACTCTCATACAGATGCACACACTCATACACACACATAAAGATGCACACACACTCTCATACAGATGCACACACACACTCATACAGATGCACACACACACTCATACAGATGCACACACACTCTCAAACAGATGCACACACACTCTCAAACAGATGCACACACACACACTCATACAGATGTACACACACTCTCATACAGATGCACACACACACTCATACAGTTGCGCACACACACACTCATACAGATGCACACACACACTCTCATACAGATGCACACACACTCTCATACAGATGCACACACACTATCATACAGATGCACACACACTGTAATACAGATGTACACACACACACTCATACAGATGCACACACACTCTCATACAGATGCACACACACACTCATACAGAGGCACACACACACTCATACAGAGGCACACACACACTCTCATACAGATGCACACACACTCATACAGATACACACACACATACAGATGCACACACACTCTCATACAGATGCACACACACTCATACAGATGCACACACACTGTCATACAGATGCACACACACACTCTCATACAGATGCACACACACACTCTCATACAGATGCACTGTGCATCTGTATGAGAGTGTGTGTGCCTCTGTATGAGTGTGTGTGTGCATCTGTATGAGAGTGTGTGTGTGCATCTGTATGACAGTGTGTGTGCATCTGTATGAGTGTGTGTGCGCATCTGTATGAGAGTGTGTGTGCATCTTTATGTGTGTGTATGAGTGTATGAGAAATGCTTAAGTTAGGTACTTATAGTAATAGATTCCACTTTGTGCAGAGACTTTTCACATAACATTGAGAAGAATAGAAGCTATAGATCTACATGTTATTTTATAGTAAAATAACAAATGTATGAAGTACTATAGCTTCTATTCTTCTCAATATCATTTAATGCCAGTAAACAATCTGTTTGGCCTGTCTTGGGAATTATTAACCTACAAATTAGGGAATTTGTACAGTATTGCAAGTAAAATTTTACTTTTAGTTACTGTACACATTCTCACATTTGTAGGTTAAGAACACGCAATCTCATACAGGTGCACACGCAGTCTCATACAGGTGCACACACACTCTCATACAGGTGCACACACACACACACTCATACAGATGCACACACACACACACACACACACACATACACACTCTCATACAGATGCACACACACACTCATACAGGTGCACACACACTCATACAGATGCACATACACTCTCATACAGATGTACACACATACACACTCTCATACAGATGCACACACACCCTCATACAGGTGCACACACACTCATACAGATGCACGCACACACACTCTCATACAGATGCACACACTCATACACACACATAAAGATGCACACACACTCTCATACAGATGCACACACACACTCATACAGATGCACACACACTCTCATACAGATGCACACACACTCTCATACAGATGCACACACACACACACTCATACAGATGTACACACACTCTCATACAGATGCACACACACACTCATACAGTTGCGCACACACACTCTCATACAGATGCACACACACACTCTCATACAGATGCACACACACTCTCATACAGATGCACACACACTATCATACAGATGCACACACACTGTAATACAGATGTACACACACACACTCATACAGATGCACACACACTCTCATACAGATGCACACACACACTCATACAGATGCACACACACACTCTCATACAGATGCACACACACACACACACACACACTCATACAGATACACACACACATACAGATGCACACACACTCTCATACAGATGCACACACACTCATACAGATGCACACACTGTCATACAGATGCACACACACACTCTCATACAGATGCACACACACACTCTCATACAGATGCAAACACACACTCTCATACAGATGCACTGTGCATCTGTATGAGTGTGTGTGTGCATCTGTATAAGTGTGTGTGTGTGTGCATCTGTATGAGAGTGTGTGTGTGCATCTGTATGAGAGTGTGTGTGCATCTGTATGAGTGTGTGTGTGCATCTGTATGAGTGTGTGCATCTGTATGGGAGTGTGTGTGTGCATCATGCACACACTCACTCCCATACAGATGCACACACTCATACAGATGCACACACACATACTCATACAGATGCACACACACACTCTCATACAGATGCACACACACACTCATACAGATGCACACATACACTCATACAGATGCACACACACTCTCATACAGATGCACACACACACACTCTCTTACAGATGCACACACACTCTCATACAGTTGCGCACACACACTCTCATACAGATGCACACACACACTCTCATACAGATGCACACACACTCTCATACAGATGCACACACACTATCATACAGATGCACACACACTGTAATACAGATGTACACACACACACTCATACAGATGCACACACACTCTCATACAGATGCACACACACACTCATACAGATGCACACACACACTCTCATACAGATGCACACACACACACACACACACTCATACAGATACACACACACATACAGATGCACACACACTCTCATACAGATGCACACACACTCATACAGATGCACACACACACTCATACAGATGCACACACACACTCTCATACAGATGCACACACACACTCTCATACAGATGCACTGTGCATCTGTATGAGTGTGTGTGTGCATCTGTATAAGTGTATGTGTGCATCTGTATAAGTGTATGTGTGCATCTGTATGAGTGTGTGTGTGCATCTGTATGAGAGTGTGTGTGCATCTGTATGAGTGTGTGTGTGCATCTGTATGAGTGTGTGCATCTGTATGTGAGTGTGTGTGTGCATCATGCACACACTCACTCCCATACAGATGCACACACTCATACAGATGCACACACACATACTCATACAGATGCACACACACTCTCATACAGATGCACACACACACTCATACAGATGCACACATACACTCATACAGATGCACACACACTCTCATACAGATGCACACACACACTCTCTTACAGATGCACACACACTCTCATACAGATGCACACACACACTCTCATACATATGCACACACACTCTCATACAGATGCACACACGCTCTCATACAGATGCACACACACACTCATACAGATGCACACAAACTCTCATACAGATGCACACACAAACTCATACAGATGCACACACACTCTCATACAGATGCACACACACTCTCATACAGATGCACACACACACTCATACAGATGCACACACACTCTCATACAGATGCACACACACTCTCATACAGATGCGCACACACACTCTCATACAGATGCACACAAACTCTCATACAGATGCACACACAAACTCATACAGATGCACACACACTCTCATACAGATGCACACACACTCTCATACAGATGCACATACACACTCATACAGATGCACACACACTCTCATACAGATGCACACACACTCTCATACAGATGCGCACACACACTCTCATACAGATGCACACAAACTCTCATACAGATGCACACACAAACTCATACAGATGCACACACACTCTCATACAGATGCACACACACTCTCATACAGATGCACACACACACTCATACAGATGCACACACACTCTCATACAGATGCACACACACTCTCATACAGATGCGCACACACACTCTCATACAGATGCACACAAACTCTCATACAGATGCACACACAAACTCATACAGATGCACACACACTCTCATACAGATGCACATACACACTCATACAGATGCACACACACACTCATACAGATGCACACATACACTCATACAGATGCACACACACTCTCATACAGATGCACACACACACTCTCTTACAGATGCACACACACTCTCATACAGATGCACACAAACACTCTCATACATATGCACACACACTCTCATACAGATGCACACACGCTCTCATACAGATGCACACACACACTCATACAGATGCACACAAACTCTCATACAGATGCACACACAAACTCATACAGATGCACACACACTCTCATACAGATGCACACACACTCTCATACAGATGCACATACACACTCATACATATGCACACACACTCTCATACAGATGCACACACACACTCTCATACAGATGCACACACACTCTCATACAGATGCACACACACACTCTCATACATATGCACACACACTCTCATACAGATGCACACACACTCTCATACAGATGCACACACACACTCATACAGATGCACACAAACTCTCATACAGATGCACACACAAACTCATACAGATGCACACACACTCTCATACAGATGCACACACACTCTCATACAGATGCACATACACACTCATACAGATGCACACACACTCTCATACAGATGCACACAAACTCTCATACAGATGCACACAAACTCTCATACAGATGCACACACAAACTCATACAGATGCACACACACTCTCATACAGATGCACACACACTCTCATACAGATGCATAGATCCCCCCCCCCCAAATACATATCAAAATGTCACTTTATATAACAACAACAACACAGGTACCATGGGAAAACCTACATATACAGGCAACCTCATACGTTTAGACAGAAAAATTGGAGTTATGTTTTAATGGGATCACTATAGTGATCCCATTAAAACATAACTCCAATTTTTCTGTCTAAACGTATGAGGTTGCCTGTATATGTAGGTTTTCCCATGGTACCTGTGTTGTTGTTGTTATATAAAGTGACATTTTGATATGTATTTGGGGGGGGGGGATCTATGCATCTGTATGAGAGTGTGTGTGCATCTGTATGAGAGTGTGTGTGCATCTGTATGAGTTTGTGTGTGCATCTGTATGAGAGTTTGTGTGCATCTGTATGAGAGTTTGTGTGCATCTGTATGAGAGTGTGTGTGCATCTGTATGAGTGTGTATGTGCATCTGTATGAGAGTGTGTGTGCATCTGTATGAGAGTGTGTGTGCATCTGTATGAGTTTGTGTGTGCATCTGTATGAGAGTTTGTGTGCATCTGTATGAGTGTGTGTGTGCATCTGTATGAGAGCGTGTGTGCATCTGTATGAGAGTGTGTGTGCATATGTATGAGAGTGTGTGTGTGCATCTGTATGAGAGTGTGTGTGCATCTGTATGAGAGTGTGTGTGTGCATCTGTATGAGAGTGTGTGTGCATATGTATGAGAGTGTGTGTGCATCTGTATGAGAGTGTGTGTGCATCTGTATGAGAGTGTGTGTGCATCTGTATGAGTTTGTGTGTGCATCTGTATGAGAGTTTGTGTGCATCTGTATGAGTGTGTGTGTGCATCTGTATGAGAGCGTGTGTGCATCTGTATGAGAGTGTGTGTGCATATGTATGAGAGTGTTTGTGTGCATCTGTATGAGAGTGTGTGTGCATCTGTAAGAGAGTGTGTGTGTGCATCTGTATGAGAGTGTGTGTGCATCTGTATGAGTGTATGTGTGCATCTGTATGAGTGTGTGTGTGCATCTGTATGAGTGTGTATGTGCATCTGTATGAGAGTGTGTGTGCATCTGTATGAGTTTGTGTGTGCATCTGTATGAGAGTTTGTGTGCATCTGTATGAGAGTGTGTGTGCGCATCTGTATGAGAGTGTGTGTGCATCTGTATGAGAGTGTGTGTGCATCTGTATGAGTGTGTGTGTGCATCTGTATGAGAGTGTGTGTGCATCTGTATGAGAGTGTGTGTGCATCTGTATGAGTTTGTGTGTGCATCTGTATGAGAGTTTGTGTGCATCTGTATGAGAGTGTGTGTGCGCATCTGTATGAGAGTGTGTGTGCATCTGTATGAGAGTGTGTGTGCATCTGTATGAGTTTGTGTGTGCATCTGTATGAGAGTTTGTGTGCATCTGTATGAGTGTGTGTGTGCATCTGTATGAGAGTGTGTGTGCATCTGTATGAGAGTGTGTGTGCATATGTATGAGAGTGTGTGTGTGCATCTGTATGAGAGTGTGTGTGCATCTGTAAGAGAGTGTGTGTGTGCATCTGTATGAGAGTGTGTGTGCATCTGTATGAGTGTATGTGTGCATCTGTATGAGTGTGTGTGTGCATCTGTATGAGAGTGTGTGTGCATCTGTATGAGTGTGTGTGTGTGCATCTGTATGAGTGTGTGCATCTGTATGGGAGTGAGTGTGTGCATGATGCACACACACACTCCCATACAGATGCACACACTCATACAGATGCACACACACACTCATACAGATGCACACACACTCTCATACAGATGCACACACACACTCATACAGATGCACACATACACTTATACAGATGCACACATACACTTATACAGATGCACACACTCATACAGATGCACAGTGCATCTGTATGAGAGTGTGTGTGTGCATCTGTATGAGAGTGTGTGTGTGCATCTGTATGACAGTGTGTGTGCATCTGTATGAGTGTGTGTGCATCTGTATGAGAGTGTGTGTGCATCTGTATGTGTGTGTGTATCTGTATGAGTGTGTGTGTGTGTGTGTGTGCATCTGTATGAGAGTGTGTGTGTGCATCTGTATGAGTGTGTGTGTGCATCTGTATGAGAGTGTGTGTGCATCTGTATGAGTGTGTGTGTGTACATCTGTATTACAGTGTGTGTGCATCTGTATGATAGTGTGTGTGCATCTGTATGAGAGTGTGTGTGCATCTGTATGAGAGTGTGTGTGTGCATCTGTATGAGAGTGTGTGTGCGCAACTGTATGAGAGTGTGTGTGCATCTGTATGAGAGTGTGTGTGTGTGCATCTGTATGAGAGTGTGTGTGCATCTGTATGAGTGTATGTGTGCATCTGTATGAGTGTGTGTGTGCATCTGTATGAGAGTGTGTGTGCATCTGTATGAGTATGTGTGTGTGCATCTGTATGAGTGTGTGCATCTGTATGGGAGTGAGTGTGTGCATGATGCACACACACACTCCCATACAGATGCACACACTCATACAGATGCACACACACTCTCATACAGATGCACACACACTCATACAGATGCACACACACACTCTCATACAGATGCACACACACACACACTTATACAGATGCACACACACACTCATACAGATGCACAGTGCATCTGTATGAGAGTGTGTGTTTGCATCTGTATGAGAGTGTGTGTGTGCATCTGTATGACAGTGTGTGCATCTGTATGAGTGTGTGTGCATCTGTATGAGAGTGTGTGTGCATCTGTATGTGTGTGTGTATCTGTATGAGTGTGTGTGTGTGTGTGTGTGTGTGTGCATCTGTATGAGAGTGTGTGTGTGCATCTGTATGAGTGTGTGTGTGCATCTGTATGAGAGTGTGTGTGCATCTGTATGAGTGTGTGTGTGTACATCTGTATTACAGTGTGTGTGCATCTGTATGAGAGTGTGTGTGCATCTGTATGAGAGTGTGTGTGCATCTGTATGAGAGTGTGTGTGTGCATCTGTATGAGAGTGTGTGTGCGCAACTGTATGAGTGTGTGTGTGCATCTGTATGAGAGTGTGTGTACATCTGTATGAGTGTGTGTGTGTGTGCATCTGTATGAGAGTGTGTGTGCATCTGTATGAGAGTGTGTGTGCATCTGTATGAGTGTGTGTGTGCATCTGTATGAGAGTGTGTGTGCATCTTTATGTGTGTGTATGAGTGTGTGCATCTGTATGAGAGTGTGTGTGCGTGCATCTGTATGAGTGTGTGTGCACCTGTATGAGGGTGTGTGTGCCCTTGTTCCAGGACTGGTTAGGTTTCCAGGCCTGCTTGGATGGAGCAAAAGTTCCCTCTTGTTTTGAAGCAGAGGAAGTTGATGCTGCCCCTGCCTTGAAATTTCGAAAGGCACGAAAATTAGACTGTTTGGCCCTTGATTTGGCCCTGTCCTGAGGAAGGGTATGACCTTTACCTCCAGTAATGTCAGCAATAATTTCTTTCAAACCAGGCCCGAATAAGGCCTGCCCCTTGAAAGGAATGTTGAGTAATTTAGACTTTGAAGTCACATCAGCTGACCAGGATTTAAGCCATAGCGCCCTACGCGCCTGGATGGCGAATCCGGAATTCTTAGCCGTTAGGTTAGTCAAATGAACAATGGCATCAGAAACAAATGAGTTTCTAGCTTTAAGTGTTCTAAGCTTGTCAATAATTTCAATGGAGCTGTATGGATGGCCTCTTCCAGGGCCTCAAACCAGAACGCCGCCGCAGCAGTGACAGGCGCAATGCATGCAAGGGGCTGTAAAATAAAACCTTGTTGAATAAACATTTTCTTAAGGTAACCCTCTAATTTTTTATCCATTGGATCTGAAAAAGCACAACTGTCCTCAACCGGGATAGTGGTACGCTTTGCTAAAATAGAAACTGCTCCCTCCACCTTAGAGACTGTCTGCCATAAGTCCCGTGTAGTGGCATCTATTGGAAAAAAAATTCTAAATATAGGAAGTGGGGAAAAAGGCACACCGGGTCTATCCCACTCCTTACTAATAATTTCTGTGAGCCTTTTAGGTATTGGAAAAACATCAGTACTCACCGGCACTGCATAGTATTTATTCAGTCTACACAATTTCTCTGGCACTGCAATTGTGTCACAGTCATTCAGAGCAGCTAATACCTCCCCAAGCAATACACAGAGGTTCTTAAGCTTAAATTTAAAATTAGAAATCTCTGAATCAGGTCTCCCCGAGTCAGAGATGTCACCCACAGACTGAAGCTCTCCGTCTTCAGGTTCTGCATATTGTGACGCAGTATCAGACATGGCTCTTACAGCATCTGCGCGCTCTGTATCTCGTCTAACCCCAGAGCTATCGCACTTGCCTCTTAACCCCTTAATGACCGGACCATTTTTCAGTTTTCTTACCCTTAATGACAATGGCTATTTTTACATTTCTGCAGTGTTTGTGTTTAGCTGTAATTTTCCTCTTACTCATTTACTGTACCCACACATATTATATACCGTTTTTCTCGCCATTAAATGGACTTTCTAAAGATACCATTTTTTTCATCACATCTTATAATTTAATATAAAAAATATATAAAATATGAGGAAAAAATGGAAAAAAAACACACTTTTTCTAACTTTGACCTCCAAAATCTGTTACACATCTACAACCACCAAAAAACACCCATGCTAAATAGTTTCTAAATTTTGTCCTGAGTTTAGAAATACCCAATGGTTACATGTTGTTTGCTTTTTTTGCAAGTTATAGGGCAATAAGTACAAGTAGAACTTTGCTATTTCCAAACCACTTTTTTTCAAAATTAGCGCTAGTTACATTGGAACACTGATATCTGTCCGGAATCCCTGAATATACCTTGATATGTATATATTTTTTTTTAGAAGACAACCCAAAGTATTGATTTATGCCCATTTTGGTATATTTCATGCCACCATTTCACTGCCAAATGCGAGCAAATAAAAAAAATTGTTCACTTTTTCACAAATTTTGTCACAAACTTTAGGTTTCTCACTGAAATTATTTACAAACAGTTTGTGCAATTATGGCACAAATGGTTGTAAATGCTTCTCTGGGATCTCCTTTGTTCATAAATAGCAGACATATATGGCTTTGGCGTTGCTTTTTGGCAATTAGGAGGCCGCTAAATGCTGCTGCGCACCACACTTGTATTAAGCCCAGCAGTGAAGGGGTTAATTAGGTAGCTTGTAGAGAGCTTGCAGGGTTAATTTTAGCTTTAGTGTAGAGATTAGCCTCCCACCTGACACATCCCACCCCCTGATCCCTCCCAGACAGCTCTCTTCCCTCCCCCACCCCACAATTGTCCCCGCCATCTTAAGTACTGGCAGAAAGTCTGCCAGTACTAAAATAAAAGGTGGTTTTTTTTTTTGTTTTTTTTTGTTTTTTAATTATTCAGCTGTGATGGACCCCTGCCTTAACCCCCAACCTCCCTGATCCCCCCCAAACACCTCTCTAACCCTCCCCACCTACCTAATTGCCACCATCTTGGGTACTGGCAGCTGTCTGCCAGTACCCAGTTTTCCCCAAAAAATAAAGTGTTTTTGTTTTATTTTTAAATGTTTTATTTTTATTTTTTCTGTAGTGTAGCTGCCCCAACCCCCCCCCCCCCCACCAGATCCAGATCCTGATCCTGATCCTATTATTATTTAAAAAATGCTAGTTTGCTGCCCCCCTCCCTCTTACCAAAATTCATTGGTGGCAGTGCCAGTGATTGCTGCGCGCGCGCACACACACACACGCACGCGCGCGCGTGCACGCAGCCCCCCGCTCGCTCCCGGCATCCGGCGTGCACAATGCACTTGAAGGAACCGGATGCCGGGTAGCGATGGGCTGCCCACCCTCCTCCCTGTAAGCTCCCACCCACCAACGAATGGCCCCATCGCTACCGGTGCAGAGAGGGCCACAGAGTGGCTCTCTCTGCATCGGATGCTTTCTAAAGGGTATTGCAGGATGCCTCAATATCGAGGCATCACTGCAATACCCTGAGAGCTGCTGGAAGCGATTGCGATCGCTTCCAGCACTCTCTAAGACAACTGACGTACCAGGTACGTCCATTGTCACTAACTGCAAGTTTTTGCAGGACGTACCTGGTACGTCAGTTGTCATTAAGGGGTTAATTCAGGCAATCTGGCTAATACCTCTGACAGGGTATTATTCATGATTGCAGCCATGTCCTGCAAAGTAATCGCTATGGGCGTCCCTGATGTACTTGGCGCCATATTAGCGTGCGTCTCTTGAGCGGGAGGCGAAGGGTCCGACACGTGGGGAGAGTTAGTCGGCATAAATTCCCCCTCGACAGACCCCTCTGGTGACAATTCTTTTATAGATAAAGACTGATCTTTACTGTTTAAGGTGAAATCAATACATTTAGTACACATTCTCCTATGGGGCTCCACCATGGCTTTTAAACATAATGAACAAGTAGTTTCCTCTGTGTCAGACATGTTTGTACAGACTAGCAATGAGACTAGCAAGCTTGGAAAACACTTTAAACCAAGTTAACAAATATAAAAAACGTTACTGTGCCTTTAAGAAAAACAAATTTTGACAAAATTTGAAATAACAGTGAAAAAAGGCAGTTACACTAACGAAATTTTTACAGTGTATGTAACAAGTTAGCAGAGCATTGCACCCCCTTGCAAATGGATGATTAACCCCTTAATACTAAAAACGGAATAATAAATGTCAAAAACGTTTTTTAAAACCAGTCACAACAACTGCCACAGGTCTACTGTGGTTGTTACCCTCCTCAAACACGACTTTTGAAGCCTCTTGAGCCCTTCAGAGAAGTCCTGTATCATGCAGAAGGAAGCTGAGTGTCTCTGTCTGTAATTTTAGCTGCGCAGAAAAGCGCTAAAATAGGCCCCTCCCACTCATAGTACAACAGTGGAAAGCCTCAGGGAACTGTTTCTAGGCAAAAAATCAAGCCAGCCATGTGGAAAAAAACTAGGCCTCAATAAGTTTTATCACCAAACATATATAAAAACGATTAACATACCAGCAAACGTTTTATATTACACTTTTATAAGAATATGTATCTCTGTTAATAAGCCTGATACCAGTCGCTATTAAATCACTGCATTTAGGCTTAACTTACATTAATCCGGTATCAGCAGCATTTTCTAGCAAATTCCATCCCTAGAAAAATGTTAACTGCACATACCTTATTGCAGGAAAACCTGCACGCCATTCCCCCTCTGAAGTTACCTCACTCCTCAGAATATGTGAGAACGGCAGTGGATCTTAGTTGCTTCTGCTAAGATCATAGAAATCGCAGGCAGATTCTTCTTCTAAATACTGCCTGAGATAAAATAGTACGCTCCGGTACCATTTAAAAATAACAAACTTTTGATTGAAGAAAGTAACTAACTATAAAACACCACTCTCCTCTTACTACCTCCATCTTTGTTGAGAGTTGCAAGAGAATGACTGGATACGGCAGTGAGGGGAGGAGCTATATAGCAGCTCTGCTGTGGGTGATCCTCTTGCAACTTCCTGTTGGGAAGGAGAATATTCCACAAGTAATGGATGATCCGTGGACTGGATACACTTAACAAGAGAAAACACTTTTCAGGTGGTACTTGACACCGGTGAAAACCGCACATGTGCACCTACAGGGCAGCAGATTATGCTACCGAGGATGTGGTGAAGTTGGCTCATACCGACATATGTGGTGGGATTGCCCCGAGGTCAATGCGATCTGGAAACGTCTAGCCTCCTTTGTTAGCCAATTGATAGGAGAGGAGATTGCTCTAACTATTCAACAGGCTCTTTTACACGACCGCAACACTACACGAGAACATGTATTGCAAGACATTGGAAGACAGGTACCCCTACATGGACTGAAATATACAACAAAATACAACATACATATAATATGTATGAACTGGCATCGGGGATCTTAAACAACAGAGACACATTCCACCAGATCTGGTACTACTGGATAGGCAGAGAGGATCTAGGTTAGGGCTTACCCCACAGGGGCTCTAGAGCTATTGCAGTACCGACAGCTGTGGTTGTGAAAGGCAGGTAAGGAAATCACATTTATTGCCCTCTGTGTTGCTTTCTGGCCAGCAGAAATAATATTGTTAGTGATTAAAGTAATAATTTTTAGCAGCAGGACAGGTTTACCTTGGTAGGTTTTTAATGCTGTGTTTTTAATTGCACGATTTCAGTCTGATAGCTGCATATGGCTATTAATTGAGTTGATTTTTTTTTAGTTACTATCTGCAAACTACTTTACATCTGTATTTAACTCTGTGGCAGTAAAAGTATTGGAGGTTGTGTGTGTGAAATGTATGGTATTGCTTTAATTCTGTTTTTTATTTAATTATAGTAATAGAGGAATAGATGTATGTGTTTGGGCTAGATCAGTATACACAGTGCAGGTGTAAGGGTGTGTGTGCCTTTAAGGCATCTTCATTTATTATTCCAAGAGATCTGCTTATCTCCCCCACAGCAGTGAGCAATGCACAGGACCTTTTTTACACTGGTGCTGCTGCAGGAATCATGTGGGTGGAGCTAGAGGTAATGCTGGAGTCTGCTGCAAGTAACTACTATATTATTGCCAGTGCTATAGAGGTCTGAAGCTGTTCACAGTAGCTGTGTCTGTTCTTTGTAGTCTCCCCTCCTCACTGCTTTCATGTCCTCCAATCCCTCTCAGGGCTGTGTGGTGTCTCTCATCCTTCTGGAAGCTATCTCTGCTGTGCAGAGCATGTTTACTGCAGGAAAACCTGCTTTCCAAAAGTTAAAATGAACTGATTCAGCAGCTGCTTGCATTATACAGTATAGGGTTCATAGTCTTAAAATGACATGCTCTAAAACATTAAAGCATGTAATTTGTTGACTATAATGAGTCTTTAAATGAGAGAAATATAAATATATGAACAGGACAGTAAAAAGCAAATTAAAAAAATCATTTCTAATAAGAAGTTCTTATTGGATGATTTTGTTCTTTGCTGATTGATTGGTCCAATCCTTCAAACACTGGCATTCATATTTAACATAGTAGATGAGGTAGAAAGAAGACATGAAGCCTATCAAGTTCAGTCTTTATAGAGCTCATATAACACACATTGTTAAATATTGTGAGCACAGTAATTTTGCATTCTCTTCTTGGGCTGAGAAGTGATTGTCACTTGTGCTCTTGCAGTTCAATTAAACAGCTCTAGGTTTTGTGTAAAACCTGTGCTTGTCCTATGCTCTTTAGAGAGGTCAAAAATAATATTCTGTAACCTCGGTTTTCTGCAAAGTGCTGCAAATGCTTATTTGATTTGCAGCATTCTGAAGAAAAACAAGGTTAAAGAATTGCATTTTTTTTGCATTTCTAGGGAGCATGTTACAAGCAAAGTTTTTACACAAAAACAAAAGGTGTTAAATATCTCCATTAACATATGAGGCCTATTTGGGTTACTTAGGAGCCCTACCCTCTATTGCCCTGTACTACTGGGGACATTACAATGTATTACATATACAATGGAAGTTTTTTTTATGCTGGATACTTTGTCTTCTTCTATATTATGTGAAGCTTTTTTGATATGAGAGAACTAAGTTTTACTTTACATCTAATTACACTCTTTGTTATATATTGGTGTGTAATAGCATTGAAGGCAAAGGCAGAATGATTCATAATGAGCTATCACAGCTGCTTTGCATTTATGAGTGAACTAACTAAATTCTTAGTGGCTTCATGCTCTTGAATATTAGGACATTTTATTACTCTTATGCTTTTTATTGATACAGAACAACTTCCTCTTAAAGTCCTATGTTAAATCAAAATCGAGTGGCATAATTTAATATTTTAATTATACTGTATGTCACATCAGCTGTTAGTGGTTGGAAATAATACAATTAAAAAAGTAATTGTTAATCTGCTTTGAATTTTATCTAGAACTTATGCATCATTTAAAGGGACAGTCTAGTCAAAATTAAACTTTCATGATTCACTTTCCAATTTACTTTTATTATCAAATTTGCTTTGTTCTCTTGGTATTCTTTGTTGAAAGCTAAACCTAGGAGGTTCATATGCTAATTTATAAGCCCTTAAAGGGACAGTCAACACCAGAGTTTTTGTTGTTTAAAAAGAAAGATAATCCCTTTATTACCCATTCCCCATTTTTGCATAACTAACAATATTATAGAAATACACTTTTAACCTCTGTGATTACCTGTATCTATGCTTCTGCAAACTGCCCCCTTATTTCAGTTATTTTGGCAGACTTGCATTTTAGCAAATCAGTGCTATCTCCAGGGTAACTTCACGTGCATTAGTTCAATGTTCTCTTTATGAAACACATGAACTAATGCCCTCTAGTGGTCAAAATGCATTCAGATTAAAGGTAGTCTTCAAAGTCTAAGAAATTAGCATATGAACCTCCTAGGTTTAGCTTTCAACTAAGAATACCAGGTGAACAAAGCAAAATTTGTGATAAAAGTATACTGGAAAGTTGTTTAAAATTACATTCCCTATTTAAATTATAAAAGTTTTTTTCGGACTTGATCAAGCATATATTCAGCTTATAAAAATCAAAATAATTTTTATTACAAGTTTGTAAGAACAAAATTGCTCATTCAGATGCTACATGTCATTCACATTTTTATGTTGTATGTCTCGTTATAATGGGTTAAAGTAGGGATGGGGAACCTTGGCCCTCCAGATGTTTCAGAATTACATTTCCAATGATACTCAACTGGACTTCGGAGTGCCTAAGCATCATGGGTAATGGAGTTCTGAAACATCAGGTATGCCAAGGTTCCCCATCCCTGGTTTAAAGGGACAGTCTACTGTCTGAATCCGAGGTAAATCCACAGGAGTGGATTTCAATGGCGCACATGAACTAGCAGTGACAGCATTTGGACAGTTTGTCACAGCTATACAGTGCTAGTTCATGTGCACCATATAGATAACATTGTGCTCACTCCTGTGGATTCATCACTGCTTGGCTAAAATACAAGTCTGTCAAAAGAACTGAAATAAGGGGGCAGTCTACAGAGGCTTAGATACAAGGTAATCACAGAGGTAAAAAGTACATTAATATAACTGTTTTGGTTATGTAAAACTAGAGAATGGGTAATAAAGGGATTATCTATATTTTTAAGCAATACAAATTCTGGAGTAGACTGTCCCTTTAACCCATTTGTAACCAGGCATACAATATAAAAATGTGAATGACATTAGGCATCTGAATAAGCGATTGCATTCTTACAGATTTATTAAATTAATATTAAATTATATTCGGCTAGATTACGAGTTTTTGTCGGTAAGGCTGTGCGGTGCTAACGCTCCTTTTTTTCTTACTGCTCCCTTAAGCCAACGCTGGTATTACGAGTTCTCTGCAAGCCGGCGTCAGAAAAGTGAGCGTTGAGCAAAATTTAGCTCCACATCTCACCTCAATACCAGCGTTGCTTACGGTAGTGGTAAGCTGGCAAAACATGCTCGTGCACGATTTCCCCATAGGAAACAATGGGGCTGAGCTGGCTGAAAAAAAACCTAAAACCTGCAAAAAAGCAGCGTTCAGGTCCTAATGCAGCTCCACTGTTTCCTATGGGAAAATTAAATTTATATCTGCACCTAACATCCTAACATGAACCCCGAGTCTGAACACCCTTAATCTTCAATTTATTAACCCCTAATCTGCCGCCCCAGCTATCGTTGACACCTACATTATATTATTAACCCCTAATCTACTGCCCCCAACATCGCCGACACCTACATTATAGTTATTAACCCCTAATCACCCCCCAACATCGCCGCAACTATATTAAATTTATTAACCCCTAATCTGGCGTCGCCGCGACTATAATAAAGTTATTAACCCCTAAACCTAAGCCTAACCCTAACACCCCCTAACTTAAATATAATTTAAATTAAACTAAATAAATTTACTACTATTAAATAAATTAATCCTATTTAAAACTAAATACTTACCGATAAAATAAACCCTAAGCTAGCTACAATATAACTAATAGTTACATTGTAGCTAGCTTAGGATTTATATTTATTTTACAGGCAACTTTGTATTTATTTTTACTAGGTAGAATAGTTATTAAATAGTTATTAACTATTTAATAACTTCCTAGTTAAAATAAGTACAAATGTACCTGTAAAATAAATCCTAACCTGAATTACAATTACACCTAACACTGCACTATCATTAAACTAATTACCTAAACTACCTACAATTAATTACAATTAAATTAAATAAACTAAATTACGAAAAAAAAAACCACTAAATTACAGGGAAAAAAAAAATTACAAGAATTTTAAGCTAATTACACCTAATCTAATCCCCCTAATAAAATAAAAAAGCCACCCAAATAATAAAATTCCCTACCCTATACTAAATTACAAATAGCCCTTAAAAGGGCCTTTTGCGGGGCATTGCCCCAAAGTAATCAGCTCTTTCACCTGTAAAAAAAAAATACAATACCCCCCAACATTAAAACCCACCACCCACACACCCAACCCTACTCTAAAACCCACCCAATCCCCCCTTAAAAAAACCTAACACTACCCCCTTGAAGGTCACCCTACCTTGAGCCGTCTTCACCCAGCCGGGCACAAGTGGTCCTCCAGAGGGTCCGAAGTCTTCATCCTATCCGGCCAGAAGAGGACATCCAGACCGGCAGAAGGCTTCATCCAGACTGCATCTTCTATCTTCATCCTTCTGGAGCGGAGCGGGTCCATCTTCAAGACATTTGACGCGGAGCATCCTCTTCATCCGACGGCCGACGACTGAATTACTGGTCCTTTAAATGACGTCATCCAAGATGGCGACCCTTAAATTCCAATTGGCTGATTGAATCCTATCAGCCAATTGGAATTAAGGAGGGAAATATCCTATTGGCTGATGCAATCAGCCAATAGGATTGAAGTTCAATCCGATTGGCTGATCCAATCAGCCAATAGGATTGAGCTTGCATTCTATTGGCTGTTCCAATCAGCCAATAGAATGTGAGGTCAATCCTATTGGCTGATTGCATCAGCCAATAGGATTTTTCCTACCTTAATTCCGATTGGCTGATAGGATTCTATCAGCCAATCGGAATTCAAGGGGCGCCATCTTGGATGACGTCACTTAAAGGACCAGTCATTCAGTTGTCCGCCGTCGGATGAAGAGGATGCTCCGCGTCGGATGTCTTGAAGATGGACCCGCTCCGCTCTGGAAGGATGAAGAAAGAAGATGCTGCCTGGATGAAGACTTCTGCCGCTTGGAGGACCTCTTCTGCCCGAATCGGATGAAGACTTCTGCCCCTCTGGAGGTCCACTTGTGCCCGGCTGGGTGAAGACGTCTCAAGGTAGGGTGATCTTCAGGGGGTTAGTGTTAGGTTTTTTTAAGGGAGTATTGGGTGGGTTTAAGAGTAGGGTTGGGTGTGTGGGTGGTGGATTTTAATGTTGGGGGGTATTGTATTTTTTTTTACAGGTGAAAAAGCTGATTACTTTGGGGCAATGCCCCGCAAAAGGCCCTTTTAAGGGCTATTTGTAATTTAGTATAGGGTAGGGAATTTTATTATTTTGGGGGGCTTTTTTATTTTATTAGGGGGATTAGATTAGGTGTAATTAGTTTAAAATTCTTGTAATTCTTTTTTTATTTTCTGTAATATAGTGTTTTGTTTTTTTTGTAATTTAGTTTATTTAATTTAATTGTATTTAATTGTAGGTAGTTTAGGTAATTAATTTAATTATAGTGTAGTGTTAGGTGTAATTGTAACTTAGGTTAGGGTTTATTTTACAGGTAAATTTGTCTTTATTTTAACTAGGAAGTTATTAAATAGTTAATAACTATTTAATAACTATTGTACCTAGTTAAAATAAATACAAAGTTGCCTGTAAAATAAATATAAATCCTAAGCTAGCTACAATGTAACTATTAGTTATATTGTAGCTAGCTTAGGGTTTATTTTATAGGTAAGTATTTAGTTTTAAATAGGATTAATTTAATAGTAGTAAATTTATTTCGTTTTACTTAAATTATATTTAAGTTGGGGGGGTTAGACTTAGGGTTAGACTTAGGTTTAGGAGTAAATAAATTTAATATAGTAGCGGCGACGTTGGGGTCGGCAGATTAGGGGTTAATAAATGTAGGTAGGTGTCGGCGATGTTAGGGATGGCAGATTAGTGGTTAATAAAATTTAACTAGTGTTTGCGAGGCGGGAGTGCGGCGGTTTAGGGGTTAATAAATTTATTAAAGTGGCGGCGATGTCCGGTCGGCAGATTAGGGGTTAAATAATTTTATTAAAGTGTTTGCGATGTGGGGGGGGGGGGGGGCTCGGTTTAGGGATTAATAGGTAGTTTATGGGTGTTAGTGTACGTTGTAGCACTTTAGTTAAGAGCTTTATGTTACGGCGTTAGCCCATAAAACTCTTAACTATTGACTTTAAAATGTGGTAGGAGTCTTGGAGGTAGAGCGTCTACCACTCACTTTTTAAAGCGATCGTAATACCAGCGTTAGGCAAATCCCATTAAAAAGATAGGATACGCAATTGACATAAGGGGATTTGCGGTATGCTAAAATCACGAAAAAAAAGTGAGCGGTACACCTGTACCTGCCTGACTCGTAATACCAGCAGGCGTTAAAAAGCAGCGTTAGGACTCCTTAACTCTGCTTTTTAAGGCTAACGCAAGACTTGTAATCTAGCCGATTGATTTCTATAAGCTAAATAAATGCTTGATACTAGCGTATCTATTCTAGTACTTGAAATCCAGGCTTTAGCAGGCGTGAGAACAAAATTATATGTTGCACAAGCATATTGTTCAGCAATATAAAAAATATATAATAAAATATAAAGTAATTTTGTTGTTATGCTGGTAGAACAGAGATAAGAAAACACTGATCTAAATTATATGAGTAAATAAGCAGTTGGATTATGTGTTATTTGAAATAGCAGAACAGAAGTTGATAAAGAGAAAGTATGTTTTTCACTTGTAATAAAACGGTCACCTTGATTAAAGTGTTAATACTTATGTTTGGGGGGTTTTTAGTACAAGACTATCTTTAAAAATATTTTTTTTTGGTGTATCATGTATTTTTTTCAAGCCAAGTAAGAATGTTAAACTCACCAAAACAGAATCACCGTAAAGTCTATTTATCTTCAAAATTACTTTATATATATATTTATTTTCTTAAGGAAAGACATAATGGATTATTTTTGGTCATATAGGAACAATCCACCATAAAATAAAGATGTATGAGAATACATGAACATTGGTTCTTACTGTGCACAATGTACAGGGGGAAAGGCAAACATTTCTGCCTAGATTACGAATCTTGCGTTAGGGTTCTTAACGCCCGCTGGTATTACGAGTCTTGAAATGACAGGCTCATCACTCACTTTTTTGGCTAGACTCGGAAATACCGCAAATCCACTTACATCAATTGCGTATCCTATATTTTCAATGGGACTTGCATAGCGCTGGTATTACGAGTCTGCCAAAAAGTGAGCGGTACACCCTTTCCTGTCCTGTCAAGCCTGGTACCGCATTTTAAAGTCAGTAGTTAAGAGTTTTACACTACAACTTTTAACTAAAGTGCTAAAAAGTACACTAAAACCCATAAACTACCTATTAACCCCTAAACCGAGGCCCCCCGCAAACACTAAAATAAATATTTTAACCCCTAATCTGCCAAACTGGACATCGCCACCACTATAATAAATATATTAACCCCTAAACCGCCGCACTCCCGCATTGCAAACACTAGTTGAATATTATTAACCCCCAATCTGCTGTCCCTAACATTGCTTACACCTACCTACATTTATTAACCCCTAATCTGTCGCCCCCAACGTCACCGCCACTTTATTAAATGTATTAACCCCTAAACCTAAGTCTAACCCTAACCCCCCCAACTTAAATATAATTACAATAAATCTAAATAAAATTACTACAATTAACTAAATTATTCCTATTTAAAACGAAATACTTACCTATAAAATAAAGCATAATCTAGCTACAATATAACTAATAGTTACATTGTATCTATCTTAGGGTTTATTTTTATTTTACAGGCAACTTTGTATTTAACTATTTAATAACTACCTAGTTCAAATAAAGACAAATTAAGGTAGAAAAAATCCTATTGGCTGATGCAATCAGCCAATATGATTGAACTGGCATTCAATTGGCTGATTGGAACAGCCAATAGAATGCCAGCTCAATCCTATTGGCTGATTGGATCAGCCAATAGGATTGAACTTCAATCCTATTGGCTGATTGCTTCAGCCAATAGGATTTTTTATACTTTAATTCCGATTGGCTGATAGAATTCTATCAGCCAATCGGAAATTGAAGGGATGCCATCTTGGATGACGTCATTTAAAGGAACCTTCATTCAGTCGTCGGACGAAGAAAGAAGAGGATGCTCCGCGTCGGATGTCTTGAAGATGGACCCGCTCCGCGCCGGATGGATGAAGATAGAAGATGCCATCTGGATGAAGACTTCTGCCCGTCTGGAGGACCTCTTCTGCCCAGCTTGGATGAAGACGTCTCCCGGTAAGGTGATCTTCAAGGGGTGAGTGTTAGTTTTTTTAAGGGGGGATTGGATGGGTTTTAGAGTAGGGTTGGTTGTGTGGGTGGTGGGTTTTAATGTTGGGGGGGAAATTGTACTTTTTTATTTCAGGTCAAAGAGCTGATTACTTTGGGGCAATGCCCAGCAAAAGGCCCTTTTAAGGGCTATTTGTAATTTAGTGTAGGGTAGGGCTTTTTTATTTTGGTTTTTTTTTTTTTTGTTAGGGGGATTAGAGTAGGTGTAATTAGTTTAAAAATCTTGTAATTATTTTATTTTCTGTAATTTAGTGGGGTATTTTTTCGTACTTTAGATAATTTTATTTAATTGTAATTAATTGTATTTAGTTTAGTGAATTAATTTAATTATAGTGTAGTGTTAGGTGTAATTGTAACAGGTTAGGTTTTATTTTACAGGTACTTTTGTCTTTATTTTAACTAGGTAGTTATTAAATAGTTAATAACTATTTAATAACTATTGTACCTAGTTAAAAGAAATACCAAGTTGCCTGTAAAATAAAAATAAACCCTAAGTTAGCTACAATGTAACTATTAGTTATATTGTAGCTAGCTTAGGGTTTATTTTATCGGTAAGTATTTAGTTTTAAATAGGAATAATTTAGTTAATTGTAGTAATTTTATTTACATTTATTTAAATTATATTTAAGTTAGGGGGAGTTAGGGTTAGACTTAGGTTTAGGGGTTAATAACTTTATTATAGTGGTGGCGACATTGTGGGCGGCAGATTAGGGGTTAATAAATGTAGTTAGGTTGCAGCAACATTGGGGGGGGGGCAGATTAGGGGTTAATAAATATAATGTAGGTGTCGGTGATGTTGGGGGCAGCAAATTAGGGGTTCATAAGTATAATATAGGTGGTGGGGGTGTCCGGAGCGGCAGATTAGGGGTTACTAATATAATGCAGGTGTCGGCGATGTCGGGGGCGGCAGATTAGGGGTTAATAAGTGTAATATTAGGGGTGTTTAGACTCGGGGTTCATGTTAGGGTGTTAGGTGTAGACATAAATGTATTTTCCCATAGGAATCAATGGGGCTGCGTTAGCAGCTTTACGCTGCTTTTTTCCAGGTGTTAGGTTTTTTTTCAGCCGGCTCTCCCCCATTGATTTCTATGGGGAAATCGTGCATGAGCACATTTAACCAGCTCACCGCTAACGTAAGCAGCGCTGGTATTGAGGTGAGATGTGGAGCAAAATTTTGCTCTTCGCTCACTTTTTTTGCAGCTAACGCCGGGTTTATAAAATCCTCTAATACCAGCGCTGTCTGCAAGTGAGCGGTGAGCATAAACTGCTCATTAGCACCGCACCCCTCCTAGCGCAAAACTCGTAATCTAGGTGTTCCTTTTTTATTGTAAATTGCAGTCTGGAAAATCAGTTTTAAAATGCTAAATCTTCTCTTGGCCTTATTTCTCCTTGAGAGGATCTGAAGCACGTGGCCCATTGGAAGTACACTGTACTTAATAATATTTGTTCAATTAAATATGTCTGAATAACAAGACATAGCCTTGAGACTCAGTGGAAGCACTGGGTTTATATTTTAATAATGAGCATTATAAATACTGTGCTCATTATTCATTTAACACAACAAGAAAAAAGACATATCATACTATAACAGCCTAATGTAAAGTCCTTGTCAATCAGTTACTACTAGTGCTGTATATTTTTGTACAATTTATTTTATTCAGCATTTAATGTATAGTGAAAATATTGTTGTCTAATTTTATAGAATACATAAATCATCTTAAATGCATTCTTGTATTTTTGCAGGGCTGTCAAGTTGCAATATATGACAGTGTGACACAGTATCTGAGGTCTGTGTTCCAGATCATACTGTGGAGTAAAATCATACTGTAAAATTAAGGAAGGGGGGGAAAAGTTGTTCAAAATCTTTTTTTTTTATATTTTAAATTTTTATTAAGGCCGTGCAATATAAACATAAGTAAATGCATATATGATATTGATATAACAGATGAATAAGATACATAGGTACCAGGACCTGATACAAGAAAATATAAATTTTATAACAGATACAAATGTAAATTGTCATAAGTATACCAGACCCTTAATTATCAATATCTATATCATTTAGCATACAACATCAGCAGAATTCTCCCCAGAAGAAAAAAGGAACAAAAAATTCTTGCCATTTAACATACAACATCTACAGTGTTCCCCCACAAAAGTGATTAAATTAATTTTAGTAAATGACATATAAACCAAAGGGAGCAGAATTATTTCAACCTTATATTTGTAAGAAAGAACAAAATTCCACCAATGATAAATCATACGCCTAGATTAAGAGTTCTGTGTTAGCCTTAAAAAGCAGCGTTAAGGGGTCCTAAAGCTGCTTTTTATCTAACGATGGTATTACGAGTCAGGCAGGAAAGGGTCTACCGTTCACTTTTTTTCCGTGACTCAAGGCTACTGCAAATCCCCTTACGTCAATTGCGTATCCTATCTTTTCTATGGGATTTGCCTAACGCTGGTATTACGAGTCTTGGAAGAAGTGAGTGGTAGACCCTCTACCGCCAAGACTCCAACCGCAAAAAAAAGTCAGTAGTTAAGAGCTTTATGGGCTAACGGCGGAACATAAAGCTCTTAACTACAGTGCTACAAAGTATACTAACACCCATAAACTACCTATGAACCCCTAAACCGAGGCCCCCCCCACATCGCAAACCCTATAATACATTTTTTTAACCCCTAATCTTCCAACTGGACATCGCCACCACCTACATTATCCCTATGAATCCCTAATCTGCTGCCCCTAACATCTCCGACACCTACCTACACTTATTAACCCCTAATCTGCCGACCGGACATCGCTGCCACTATAATAAATGTATTAACCCCTAAACCGCCGCACTCCCGCCTCGCAAACACTATAATAAATTTTATTAACCCCTAATCTGCCCTCCCTAACATCGCCGCTACCTACCTACAATTATTAACCCCTAATCCGCCGCCCCAACGTCGCCGCTACTATAATAAAGTTATTGACCCCTAAACCTAAGTCTAACCCTAACCCTAACACCCCCCTAAGTTAAATATAATTTAAATAAAACAAACTAAATTTACTATAATGAAATAAATTATTCCTATTTAAAACTAAATACTTACCTATAAAATAAACCCTAATATAGCTACAATATAACTAATAGTTACATTGTAGCTATTTTAGGATTTATATTTATTTTACAGGCAACTTTGTATTTATTTTAACTAGGTACAATAGCTATTAAATAGTTAATAACTATTTAATAGCTACCTAGTTAAAATAATTACAAAATTACCTGTAAAATAAATCCTAAACTAAGTTACAAATACATCTAACACTACACTATCAATAAATGAATTAAATAAATTAGCTACAATTATCTAAACTAAAATACAATTAAATTAACTAAACTATAATACAAAAACAAACACTAAATTACAGAAAATAAAAAAATTACAAGAAGTTTAAACTAATTACACCTAATCTAAGCCCCCTAAGAAAATAAAAAAGCCCCCCAAAATAATAAAATGCCATACCCTATCCTAAATTACAAAGTAATCAGCTCTTTTACCAGCCCTTAAAAGGGCTTTTTGCGGGGCATTGCCCCAAAGTAATCAGCTCTTTTACTTGTAAATAAAAATACAATACCCCCCCCAACATTACAACCCACCACCCACATACATACCTCTACTCTAAAACCCACCCAAACCCCCCTTAAAAAAACCTAAAACTAACCCCCTGAAGATCTCCCTACCTTGAGTCATCTTCACCCAGCCGAGCCGAATTCTTCATCCAAGCAGGGCAGAAGAGGTCCTCCATCCGGTTGAAGTCTTCATCCAAGCGGGGCAGAAGAGGTCTTCCATCTGATTGAAGTCTTCATCCAAGCGGCATCTTCTATCTTCATCCACCCGGAGCAGAGCGGCAGTATCCTGAAGACCTCCGACGTGGAACATCCATCCTGATTGAGCTTGCATTCTATTGGCTGATCGGAACGTTACTGGGCTATGCTTGTGCCTTTCTCTTGTCCTTCCAGGCTTTAACCAATAGGCCCTCTCAAGGATTATCTGGATTTGGGGTCTCGGCTGGCGGTGATCAGTGAGCTGGACTACTGCTTAAAGTTCCAGTCTGCTACAATAGCACCATTTGGGTGCGCCTCACTTGTGAGTATATTTTATCCTGTTGGTTCTGTGTGTTGGTGCCCTGACGTTACTAGGCCATGTTTGGCGCCTCTGTTTCTCTTTCGTCTTCAGGATGCTGCTACTCGACTCCGGATGGATGAAGATAGAAGATGCTGCTTGGATGAAGACTTCAATCGGATGGAAGACCTCTTCTGCCCCGCTTGGATAAAGACTTCAACCGGATGGAGGACCTCTTCTGCCCCGCTGGGATGAAGAATTCGGCTCGGCTGGGTGAAGACACTCAAGGTAGGGAGATCTTCGGGGGGTTAGTGTTAGGTTTTTTTATGGGGGGTTTTGGTGGGTTTTAGAGTAGGTGTATTTGGGTGGTGGGTTGTAATGTTTGGGGGGTATTGTATATTTATTTAGAGGTAAAATAGCTGATTACTTTGGGGCAATGCCCCGCAAAAAGCCCTTTTAAGGGCTGGTAAAAGAACTGATTGCTTTGTAATTTAGGATAGGTTAGGGCATTTTATTATTTAGGGGGGCTTTTTTATTTTATTAGGGGGCTTAGATTAGGTGTAATTAGTTTAAACTTATTGTAATTTTTTTTATTTTCTGTAATTTAGTGTTTGTTTTTGTATTATAGTTTAGTTAATTTAATTGTATTTTAGTTTAGATAATTGTAGCTAATTTATTTAATTAATTTATTGATAGTGTAGTGTTAGGTGTATTTGTAACTTAGGTTAGGATTTATTTTACAGGTAATTTTGTAATTATTTTAACTAGGTAGCTATTAAATAGTTATTAACTATTTAATAGCTATTGTACCTAGTTAAAATAAATAAAAAGTTGCCTGTAAAATAAATATAAATCCTAAAATAGCTACAATGTAACTATTAGTTATATTGTAGCTATATTATGGTTTATTTTATAGGTAAGTATTTAGTTTTAAATAGGAATAATTTATTTCATTATAGTAAATTTAGTTCATTTTATTTAAATTATATTTAACTTAGGGGGGTGTTAGGGTTAGGGTTAGACTTAGGTTTAGGGGTTAATAACTTTATTATAGTAGCGGCGACGTTGGGGGTGGCAGATTAGGGGTTAATAATTGTAGGTAGGTGGCGGCGATGTTGGGGAGGGCAGATTAGGGGTTAATAAAATTTATTATAGTGTTTGCGAGGCGGGAGTGCGGCGGTTTAGGGGTTAATACATTTATTATATTGGCGGCGATGTCCGGTCGGTAGATTAGGGGTTAATAAGTGTAAGTAGGTGGCGGCGAGGTTGGGGGCGGAAGATTAGGGGGTAATAAATATAATATAGGTGTTGGAGATGTTAAGGGCAGCAGATTAGGGGTTCATAGGGATAATGTAGGTGGCGGCGATGTCCGGTCGGAAGATTAGGGGTTAATAAGTGTAGGTAGGAGGCGGCAACGTGGGGGGGGGGGCAGATTAGGGGGTAATAAATATAATATAGATGTTAGGGACAGCAGATTAGGGGTTCATAGCTATAATGTAGGTTGTGGCGGTGTCCGGAGCGGCAGATTAGGGGTTAATAATATAATGTAGGTGTCAGCAATAGCGGGGGCGGCAGATTAGGGGTTCATGTTAGGGTGTTAGGTGTAGACTTAGAAAGTGTTTCCCCATAGAAAACAATGGGCTGCGTTAGGAGCTGAACGCTGCTTTTTTGCAGGTGTTAGGTTTTTTTCAGCCAGCTCAGCCCCATTGTATCCTATGGGGATATCGTGCACGAGGACGTTTTTCCATCTTAACGCTACCGTAAGCAACGCTGGTATTGAGAGTTGAAGTGGAGCTAAATTTGGCTCAACGCTCCCTTTTCTGAGGCTAACACAGCCATTCAGACAACTCGTAATACCAGCGTTGGCTTAAGGGAGCGCTGGGAAAAAAATGCTTGTTAGCACCGCCGGTCTTTACCGACAAAACTCGTAATCTAGGCGATAGTTTCTTAATATAGAGAACAAAAGCAATATGCAGAAGAAGAGAGCGTACTATCTCTCTCTATTATAAAAAGAGTGGATTTAATTTTATTTCTTTCAAATTGAGGAAGGGCCAGGGGGGGAGGAGAGAAAGAGAAGAAGAAGAGAGAGAAAAAAAGGGGGGGTAGGAGAGATTTACAGAGTCCTGTAATACTAATCGTTTAGTCCTATGTTTTGTAAGAGGGTCAGGAGCTGCCTCTGTAGACTACTTCTATATACAGGGAGTGCAGAATTATTAGGCAAGTTGTATTTTTGAGGATTAATTTTATTATTGAACAACAACCATGTTCTCAATGAACCCAAAAAACTCATTAATATCAAAGCTGAATAGTTTTGGAAGTAGTTTTTAGTTTTTTTTTAGTTATAGCTATTTTAGGGGGATATCTGTGTGTGCAGGTGACTATTACTGTGCATAATTATTAGGCAACTTAACAAAAAACAAATATATACCCATTTCAATTATTTATTTTTACCAGTGAAACCAATATAACATCTCAACATTCACAAATATACATTTCTGACATTCAAAAACAAAACAAAAACAAATCAGTGACAAATATAGCCACCTTTCTTTGCAAGGACACTCAAAAGCCTGCCATCCATGGATTCTGTCAGTGTTTTGATCTGTTCACCATCAACATTGCGTGCAGCAGCAACCACAGCCTCCCAGACACTGTTCAGAGAGGTGTACTGTTTTCCCTCCTTGTAAATCTCACATTTGATGATGGACCACAGGTTCTCAATGGGGTTCAGATCAGGTGAACAAGGAGGCCATGTCATTAGATTTTCTTCTTTTATACCCTTTCTTGCCAGCCATGCTGTGGAGTACTTGGACGCGTGTGATGGAGCATTGTCCTGCATGAAAATCATGTTTTTCTTGAAGGATGCAGACTTCTTCCTGTACCACTGCTTGAAGAAGGTGTCTTCCAGAAACTGGCAGTAGGACTGGGAGTTGAGCTTGACTCCATCCTCAACCCGAAAAGGCCCCACAAGCTCATCTTTGATGATACCAGCCCAAACCAGTACTCCACCTCCACCTTGCTGGCGTCTGAGTCGGACTGGAGCTCTCTGCCCTTTACCAATCCAGCCACGGGCCCATCCATCTGGCCCATCAAGACTCACTCTCATTTCATCAGTCCATAAAACCTTAGAAAAATCAGTCTTGAGATATTTCTTGGCCCAGTCTTGACGTTTCAGCTTGTGTGTCTTGTTCAGTGGTGGTCGTCTTTCAGCCTTTCTTACCTTGGCCATGTCTCTGAGTATTGCACACCTTGTGCTTTTGGGCACTCCAGTGATGTTGCAGCTCTGAAATATGGCCAAACTGGTGGCAAACGGCATCTTGGCAGCTGCACGCTTGACTTTTCTCAGTTCATGGGCAGTTATTTTGCGCCTTGGTTTTTCCACACGCTTCTTGCGACCCTGTTGACTATTTTGAATGAAACGCTTGATTGTTCGATGATCACGCTTCAGAAGCTTTGCAATTTTAAGAGTGCTGCATCCCTCTGCAAGATATCTCACTATTTTTTACTTTTCTGAGCCTGTCAAGTCCTTGTTTTGACCCATTTTGCCAAAGAAAGGAAGTTGCCTAATAATTATGCACACCTGATATAGGGTGTTGATGTCATTAGACCACACCCCTTCTCATTACAGAGATGCACATCACCTAATATGCTTAATTGGTAGTAGGCTTTCGAGCCTATACAGCTTGGAGTAAGACAACATGCATAAAGAGGATGATGTGGTCAAAATACTCATTTGCCTAATAATTCTGCACTCCCTGTATATTTTAAAGAAGTCCAGCCATTTTGGGGCGAATCTTCTCCGAGTTGTTGGAGTTATCAAGCTGCTCAATTATAAATTGTGTTTGGAGCAAGAATGTTAAATTGTTAATGGTTGGTTCCCTATTTTTCTTTCAATACTTTAGAATAAGATATCTCCCTCCCAGGATCGTTGTATTAATAAAGTCAGTATTATGTATCTCATCCCTCGTGTCCACTAAGAAAAAATATGTTGTATCTTCAACACAATATTAGTACTTGTCAGCTTCCTCAACCAGAATACCAGAATTGTGTATGTTTCCAAAATTGTTGTATTTTCGGTCAATTCCAGAACATGTGGACCAGGTCGGCCTCCGAAGATCTACATATCGGACATAAATTTTATGAGAGAGGATACCATTTATTAATTCTGGCAGGGGGAATATAGACTCTATTTAATATTTTAAAGTGAGATTTCCACCATATTGCAGACAGTGTAGCTTTCTCTACACATATAATACTATGTTTCACTTTATCTACATCTGATATTGACAGATCTGAGTGCCATTTTGAACAGATTTCAAGCACATTAAACTCACCTAAGTCAGATAGTATCATTTTGTACCAGTAGCTAATAGAGTGCTTGCCCATTTTATATAGAGAAAGGCCCATTATTATACCTGAATGTATCTATTCCGTATTACAATCTTTAGTTATTTCAAATATATTCCTAAATTGGTAACGCACATTAAGATTTTCAAAGGTATATATTCTAGTAATTTCATTCTCCATAAATCTCGGTTTGCCCACAATAGGTAATAAATCTGAAACAAAAGGATTACATTTTAGAGTAGTCCTAATAGTCTGCCAAGCTTTAATGATGTGGTATATAATATATTTTTTCTTGATCTTATTTGGAATAAATTTATTCGGACAATACAATAGAGCACTTAAAGAGAAGGGGTGGGTTAGTCTTTGTTCCACTTCTAAAAACTAAATATATTCCCCACCGGTGAGCCAGTCCATGGCTACTTTCGCTAAACAGATACTATTATAAATAGAAAATATAGGAAGTGCTAAACCCCCATATTGTCTTAATTGGGCTAATTTAGTCAGAGCTATACGTTTTCTACCAAACCCCAGATAAATGTCCTGATACAATTATCAAGAAATTTAATATCCGTTTTTGTTGAGTATGGGGATATTTTGCATTAAATACAAAAGTTTAGGTAGAACAATTATCTTGAAGTTAACTCTTGCAGTAATCGACAAAGGTAAGTTAGCTCATTTCATCAAGTCTAACTTAATTTTCAAGAGTAGAGGGGGGTAATTAAATTTATACCAATTCAAAGAATTTGTACTTATTTTCATTCCAAGGTATGTAATGAATTATTCTGCAATTTTAAAGGGCGGGACATAATCAATCTGTGTTGGAACTCTTAACTATAATAGCTCTGATTTAGTGACATTAATTTTGTACCCCAAAAAAGAGCCAAATTAAGAGACTATATCTAAGATCCTGGGTATCTCAACTTGAGTATTGTTAAGAAATAATAACAGATAATCTGCATAAAATAATAATTTGAGACGCTTATCTCCAAGAGGAATCCCCTTTAATATTTTCTTAAGCATTATAGCCAGTGATTCAATAGCAAGATTAAAGAGAAGAGGAGGGATTGTACACCCTTGTCATGTTCCTGTAGCCATAGGAAAAGAATCTGTAGGTGAGCCATTTACAAGTAACATTGAAGAGGCATTAGCATATATAGCCCTGATACAATTTAAAAATTGGTCTCTAAAACCAAACTCTATCATAGCATAAAACAGATGGTCCCATGTGATTGAGTCGAACGCTTTTTGAGCATCAACAGACAGTATAGAAGATCATGACTAGATTTAGTGTTGGAAATTGTAAAAATATCTAATAGAAGAAATATTTTACGAATATTTGCAGAAGGATTCCTATGTGACATAAAGCTGACCTAGTCCACATGAATCAAAGAGCCAAGAATTGGTTTAAGTCTATGCGCTAGGATAGTTGTCAATATTTTGTAATCCGAGTTTAATAAGGATATAGGACGATAGGAGTCCATTGATTCAGGGTCTTTGCCCTTTTTGAGAATCAAGGTAATTTTAGAGGCGGAGAAATAAGCTGATGGAGTTTTATCATTATAAAGATAATCGTTGAAAAGATTAAAAAGAGGTGAGGTTACCTCATTTTTGAGGATTTTATAAAATTCAGCTGGCAAAAGATCTGGACCAGCTGCTTTAACTAGTTTGAGTCTGTCTATTGCTTGTTGGACTTCTAATTCCATAACAGGAGCATTTAATATATCAATCTCTTGAGTGGACAACTTAGGCAGTGAGATTTTTCCCCAAAAATCATTTTTATTTTGCTCATTAATTAGTAGAGCGGAATATAATTTTTTAAACAATTCATGAAATTCTAGTTTAATTGCATCAACTTCGGTTAGCCTTTTCCCATCTATAATAATAGACTTTATGGATTTATAGGATTCCTGCGTATTTACGGATAGAAGCTTCCCTATGTTGTTACCATACCTATAAAATTTGGTTCTGTATCTAAGCTCCTGAATAGATATTTTCTGTAAGTTAATGATTTCCCATTCCTGTTTGGCCTTTATATAGCTTTGCCAGTTTATCCGATTTGGTGAGGTTATATATGCATTATATTTATTTTTAAGATAGTTTGATAATTCAAACTCCCTAGAAAAAAAAATAAAAAATTTCAGTCTGATAGTATATTTTTTTATCTCTCCTCTAATAACAGCTTTGGCTGTTTCCCAGAAAATCTCTTTTTTATGGTAATAGGACATATTTTGTATAGCATATTTATGCCAAATAGAAACAAGTCGTTTTTTGAATTCAATATTATTAAATAGGAAACGGGGAGAAGTATAGCTCCTAGCCGGTTCATAGTTCATGTCTCCCCACTTCATATCCAGTAATAGAGGTGCATGGTCAGAGATGGTAAAATTACCAATCTGAGCTTTTACATCAAGGCCAAATACTTTATCTGAGCCTAAAAAGAAGTCGATACAGGAGAAAGACCTATATTGTTTAGATTCATATGAAAACGCACGAGTATTAGGATTGAGAAATCACAATATATCCTTAATCTTAAATGTACTACAAAAAGATTTAAGAATTCTAAGCGCTTTTTTGGGAATCTTTATATCATAGTTATTTGTTGTTTGTAGTCTATCAATATTGTTAAAAACCATGTTGAAGTCACCTGCCACTATTAAGTTTGTGTTTACATATTCAAACAGTTTTATCTTCAACTGTTCCCAAAAAATCTCATCAATAGTGTTTGGACCATAAACATTACAGAGGGTAATTAGATGATTTACAACATTTATTTTTAAAATTATAAAGCGTTCTCCCGGATCTACTTCTTGATATACAATTTGATATTCTATTCCTTTTCTAATAAGAACTGCAACTCCCCGTTTACGAGTGGAGCAGGGGGTGAAGATAACTTCCCCTACCCAATTCGTGTTTATTTTTTTATGTTCTTCTGTCAAATGTGTCTCTTGTAATAGAGCTAAATCCGCCTTATTTTTCTTTAACTGATCTAAGATCCGCTTCCTTTTCCTCGGACTCGTAATCCCTCCTACGTTCCAAGAAATTATCTTTTGTATAGTCATTTCAGTTTATAAAATGAGTCTATAGAGGAAGCGGAAAAAAAAAGAGGAAAAATTAGAAAATAAAGTCCCCCCCAACCCCTCTTTGTCCCCAAGGTCATTCGCTTTGAATATATAGAAAAGTTCCACTCTATGCACTACAACAAAGTGCATATATATAAGTTTAAATAAAAATGTGAATGATAGGAATATAATTTCACTATTAAAATCAACTATCTATTTTTATATTTATCTGTAAAAGACAGCCTCTTGTGGAGTTTCTAGAGTGATTGTTTCATTTTCATTGAAGAGTTTAATTTTAGCCGGATAAATTAACCTTGCAGAGAGACCCAGATTAATTAGAATAGTACAGTATGGTGCCATTTCTTTACGTTTTGCAGCTGTCTAGGATGAGAAGTCTTGAAATAACAATATTTTATTGTGTTCAATTTCTACATTTTGAATTTTCCTATACGCTCTTAGAATATTAACTTTGTCCTGAAAATTTAGGTATTTAATCATGATAGGTCTTTTTTTGTGGGGTGTTTTCTAGCAGATTTCTCAGAGTGCCTATCCTATGCGCTCTTTCTACACAGATAGTATGATCCTGTAAATTAATACCAAGTAATTGGGGAAGCGTTATCGCAGCAAAGTATACTAGATCCTGATAACTGGGTCTCTCTGGTAAACCCACTACCTTTAAATTATTCCAGCGTGACCTGTACTCTAGGTCTTCGAGTTTGTTACTAAGTTCACACATTTTGTTTGTGTAAAAGACAGAGACCTCCGTAAAAGGTTAAACCATATTTTAACCTTTTACGGAGGTCTCTGCCTTTTACTTCCACGGAAGTTACTGCACTTTATCACTACATCAGTTATTTGTTCCTTTCACACTGTTTGTTGCTGGGTTGCAGCTTGGACGCTGACAGACTGGAGACCTGAGAAAGGATCCACCTTGATACGGGAGAAGTATCCAGTTAGCTGACTACTGCGAGTGTCAGTCCGCCTGTTTGCACTGTACAAATGCCATCACAAATTGTGAGTTTTACTATTTCTTTATCTAGACCATATTGCATATGGATTTCACTATGAGGCGCCCCTTTCTCTTTCTGATTTAGATCAATGGAGACAAAGTGTTAGAAAAAACTAACACCTGCGGTTGCGGAATGGCAATCGCGATAACGCAATCCCCATTGATGTCTATAAGGACAAGAAGGTTATTTAAAAACCTAACACCCTAACATGAACACCTAGTCTAAATAGCCCTAATCCACCATTTCCCGACATCGCCAACACTAAATAAAGCTATTAACCCCTAAACCGCCACCTTCCCCCACATCGCAACTACTACAACTAACCTATTAACCACTAAACCGCCGACTGCCCACATCGCAACTGCTATAATAAACCTATTAAATCCTAAACCCCCGACCCCCCACATTGCAACTACTATAATAAACCTATTAACCCCTAAACTGCTGACCCCCCACATCCCAACTGCTATAATAAACCTATTAACCCCTAAACCGCCGACCCCCCCACATCGCAACTACTATAATAAACCTATTAACCCCTAAACTGCCAACCCCCCACATCACAACTGTTATAATAAACTTATTAACCCCTCAACCGCCGACCCCCCACATCACAACTACTATAATAAACCTTGTAACCCTAAACCGCCGGCCCCCACATCGCAACTACTATAATAAACCTATTAACCCCTAAACCGCCGACCCCCCACATCGCAACTACTATAATAAATCTATTAACCCCTAACCTGTCAGCCCCCCACATTGCAACACACTAAGGCCCAGATATAGAGTTGGGCGGTAGCCGTCAAAACCAGTGTTAGAGGCTCCTAACGCTGGTTTTAGGCTACCGCCGGTATTTGGAGTCAGTCAGGAAAGGGTCTAACGCTCACTTTGCAGCCGTGACTTTTCCATACCGCAGATCCCCTTACGTCAATTGCGTATCCTATCTTTTCAATGGGATCTTTCTAACGCCGGTATTTAGAGTTGTGTCTGAAGTGAGCATTAGAATTCTAACGACAAAACTCCAGCCGCAGAAAAAAGTCAGTAGTTAAGAGCTTTCTGGGCTAACGTCGGTTTATAAAGCTCTTAACTACTGTGCTCTAAAGTACACTAACACCCATAAACTACCTATGTACCCCTAAACCGAGGTCCCCCCACATCGATGCCACTATATTTAAATTTTTTAACCCCTAATCTTCCGCTCCGTACACTGCCGCCAACTACGTTATCCCTATGTACCCCTAATCTGCTGCCCCTAACACCGCCGACCCCTATATTATATTTATTAACCCCTAATCTGCCGCCCCCGCTATCGCTGACCCCTGCATATTATTATTAACCCCTAATCTGCCGCTCCGTACACCACCGCCACCTACATTATAGCTATGTACCCCTAATCTGCTGCCCCTAACACCGCCGACCCCTATATTATATTTATTAACCCCTAATCTGCCCCCCTCAATGTCGCCTCCACCTGCCTCCACTTATTAACCCCTAATCTGCCGAGCGGACCGCACCGCTACGATAATAAAGTTATTAACCCCTAATCCGCCTCACTCCCGCCTCAATAACCCTATAATAAATAGTATTAACCCCTAATCTGCCCTCCCTAACATCGCCGACACCTAACTTCAATTATTAACCCCTAATCTGCCGACTGAATCTCGCCGCTACTGTAACACCCCCCTAAATTAAATATAATTTAAATCTAACGAAATAAATTAACTCTTATTAAATAAATTATTCCTATTTAAAACTAAATACTTACCTGTAAAATAAACCCTAATATAGCTACAATATAAATTATAATTATATTATAGCTATTTTAGGATTTATATTTATTTTACAGGTAACTTTGTATTTATTTTAACCAGGTACAATAGCTATTAAATAGTTAATAACTATTTAATAGCTAAAATAGTTAAAATAATTACAAAATTACCTTTAAAATAAATCCTAACCTAAGTTACAATTAAACCTAACACTACACTATCAATAAATTAATTAAATAGTCTGTGAAAAGAAAGCAAAGACAGGCGCAGCCCAATTCAAGTGTAGTATTCTTTAATTCAGTGTAAGTGCACACATACAAATGGCTACTTACAAAAAGCACAAATAAAATCTGCATATAAAGGTATCTTTACATCAAAACTGTGTTATAGTATAACATACAGCTATAAAACAAACTCTACGCGTTTCGTCTGAGAACGCCCAGACTTTCTCAAGAGATAAAAAATTAGAGTTTTTTATCTACACTTGAATTGGGCTGTGCCTGTCTTTGCTTTCTTTTCACAGACTACTACCTGCTGGAGGTGTTTGGAGAATACACCCCCCTCTCTCTCAGGCAGCGCTCATCACTACAGTGACACAGGAAGCAGACTACCACTGACACCTGCAATACGCTTTCACAGTGGATCTACTTCCTGCTCAACAGAGCAACCGGCTTTCCTACAGCTCACAGACTTAACCCAGGAACGTAAGCGCCCCTCAGCTTTTCTGTTTTTCTAAATTAATTAAATAAACTACCTACAATTATCTACAATTAAACCTAACACTACACTATCAATAAATAAATTAAATACAATTCCTACAAATAAATACAATTAAATAAACTAGCTAAAGTACAAAAAATAAAAAAGAACTAAGTTACAAAAAATTAAAAAATATTTACAAACATTAGAAAAATATTACAACAATTTTAAACTAATTACACCTACTCTAAGCCCCCTAATAAAATAACAAAGCCCCCCAAAATAAAAAAATGCCCTACCCTATTCTAAATTAAAAAAGTTCAAAGCTCTTTTACCTTACCAGCCCTGAACAGGGCCCTTTGCGGGGCATGCCCCAAAGAATTCAGCTCTTTTGCCTGTAAAAAAAACACATACAATACCCCCCCCCCAACATTACAACCCACCACCCACATACCCCTAATCTAACCCAAACCCCCCTTAAATAAACCTAACACTAATCCCCTGAAGATCTTCCTACCTTATCTTCACCCTGCCAGGTTCACCGATCCGTCCTCGGAAGTCTTGATCCAAGCCTCGGAAGTGTTGATCCAAGCCCAAGCGGGGGGCTGAAGAGTGACGTCCATCCTCGGGCTGAAGTCTGGATCCAAGCGGCGACTGAAGAAATCCATCATCGGGCTGAAGTCGGAAGTCCATCATCGGGATGAAGTCTTCTATCAAGCAGCATTCTATTGGCTGTTCCGATCAGCCAATAGAATGCGAGCTCAATCTGATTGGCTGATTGGATCAGCCAATCGGATTGAACTTGATTCTGATTGGCTGATTCCATCAGCCAATCAGAATATTCCTACCTTAATTCCGATTGGCTGATAGAATCCTATCAGCCAATCGGAATTCGAGGGACGCCATATTGGATGACGTCATTTAAAGGAACCGTCATTCGGCGAGTAGGCGTCGGTTGAAGAGGTTGGATCCGCGTCGGTTGGAAAGAAGATGGCTCCGCTCCGCTCCAGAAGAAAGAAGATTGAAGATGCGGCTTGATAGAAGACTTCATCCCGATGATGGACTTCCGACTTCAGCCGATGATGGATTTCTTCAGCCGCCGCTTGGATCCAGACTTCAGCCCGAGGATGGACGTCACTCTTCAGCCCCCCGCTTGGGCTTGGATCAAGACATCGGAGGCTCTTCTGGACAGATCGGGACCCGGTGAGGTGAAGACAAGGTAGGGAGATCTTCAGGGGCTTAGTGTTAGGTTTATTTAAGGGGGGTTTGGGTTAGATTAGGGGTATGTGGGGTGGTGGGTTGTAATGTTGGGGGGGTATTGTATGTGTTTTTTTTACAGGCAAAAGAGCTGAATTCTTTGGGGCATGCCCCGCAAAGGGCCCTGTTCAGGGCTGGTAAGGTAAAAGAGCTTTGAACTTTTTTAATTTAGAATAGGGTAGGGCATTTTTTATTTTGGGGGGCTTTGTTATTTTTTTAGGGGGCTTAGAGTAGGTGTAATTAGTTTAAAATTGTTGTAATATTTTTCTAATGTTTGTAAATATTTTTTTATTTTTTTGTAACTTAGTTCTTTTTTATTTTTCGTACTTTAGTTAGTTTATTTCATTGTATTTATTTGTAGATATTTTATTTAAATAATTTATTGATAGTGTAGTGTTAGGTTTAATTGTAGATAATTGTAGATATTGTATTTAATTAATTTATTGATAGTGTAGTGTTAGGTTTAATTGTAGATAATTGTAGGTATTGGTAGGTACTATTTAATAGCTATTGTACCTGGTTAAAATAAATACAAAGTTGCCTGTAAAATAAATATTAATCCTAAAATAGCTATAATATAATTATAATTTATATTGTAGCTATATTAGGGTTTATTTTACAGGTAAGTATTTAGCTTTAAATAGGAATAAGTTATTTAATAAGAGTTAATTTATTTCGTTAGATAAAAATTATATTTAATTTAGGGGGGTGTTAGGGTTAGGGTTAGAATTAGCTTTAGGGGTTAATACATTTATTAGAATAGCGGTGAGCTCCAGTCGGCAGATTAGGGGTTAATGTTTGAAGTTAGGTGTCGGCGATGTTAGGGAGGGCAGATTAGGGGTTAATACTATTTATTATAGGGTTATTGAGGCGTGAGTGAGGCAGATTAGGGGTTAATAACTTTATTATAATAGCGGCGCGGTCCGGTCGACAGATTAGGGGTTAATAAGTGTAGGCAGGTGGAGGAGACGTTGTGGGGGGCAGATTAGGGGTTAATTAATATAATATAGGGGTCGGCGGTGTTAGGGGCAGCAGATTAGGGGTACATAGGGATAATGTAAGTAGCGGCGGTTTACGGAGCGGCAGATTAGGGGTTAAAAAAAATATGCAGGTGTCAGCGATAGCGGGGGCGGCAGAATAGGGGTTAATAAGTGTAAGGTTAGGGGTGTTTAGACTCGGGGTACATGTTAGAGTGTTAGGTGCAGACGTAGGAAGTGTTTCCCCATAGAAAACAATGGGGCTGCGTTAGGAGCTGAACGCGGCTTTTTTGCAGGTGTTAGGTTTTTTTTCAGCTCAAATGGCCCCATTGTTTTCTATGGGGATATCGTACACGAGCACGTTTTTGAAGCTGGCCGCTTCCGTAAGCACCCCTGGTATCTAGAGTTGCAGTGGCGTTAAATTATGCTCTACGCTCCCTTTTTGGAGCCTAACGCACTGAAAACCCAGCCATTCTGTGAACTCTAAATACCAGCGGTATTTAAAAGGTGCGTGGGAAAAAAAGCACGCGTAGCTAACGCACCCCTTTGGCTGCAGAACTCTAAATCTAGGCGTAAATTAAACTATTAACCCCTAAACCTAACACCCGCTAACTTTATATCACTTACCTGTGAAAAAAATAAAACCTAAAATTAAGCTATAAATAAACCTAACATAACAATTTAAAAAAAACTAAAATAAACTAAAAATAAAAAACCTAAATTACAAAATGTAAAAACCCTAACACTACGAAAAAAAACTTAAAGTTACAAAAAAAACTCTAAAATTACGAAAAATAATAAAAATCTAAGATTACATTAAATTATAAACGAAATTATCCAAAATAATCGGCTAGATTACGAGTTTTGCAGTAAGAGCTGCTCGGTAGTAACTTGCAAGTTACTGTCACTGCTCACCTCCCTACAGAGCTGGTATTACCCGGCGTTAGCAGGCAATATTGCAGCGTAAAGCAAAATTGAGCTCTATACCGCACTCCAATACCAGCGCTGCGGTGAGCTGGTTTTACGTGCTCATGCACGATTTCCCCATAGACATCAATGGGGAGAGTTGGCTGAAAAAAAACCTAACACCTGCAATAAAGGAGCGTAAAGCTCCGTAACGCAGCCCTATTGATTCCTATGGGGAAACAAAATTCACGTTTACACCTAACACCCTAATATGAACCCAGAGTCTAAACGCCCCATATCTGCCGCCCCCAACATCGCTGCCACCTACATTACACTTATTAACCCCTAATCTGCCGCCCCCAATGTCGCCGCCACCTACATTACACTTCTTAACCCCTAATCTGCCGCCCCCGACACCGCCGCCACCTACATTACACTTATTAACCCCTAATCTGCCGCCCCTAACATCGCTGCCACCTACCTACATTTATTAACCCTAATCTTCCGCCCCCAACATCGCCGCCACTATACTAAAGTTATAAACCCATAACCCTAAGTCTAACCCTAACACCCACTAACTTTAATGTAATTAAAATAAAGCTAAGTAAAACCTACTATTAATAACTAAATAATTCCTATTTAAAACTAAATACTTACCTGTAAAATAAACCCTAAGCTAGCTACAATATAACTAATATTTACATTGTAGCTAGCTTAGGTTTTATTTTTATTTTACAGCTAAGTTTGTATTTATTTTAACTAGGTAGACTAGTTACCAAATAGTTATTAACTATTTACTAGCTACCTAATTAAAATAAATACAAAGTTACCTGTAAAATAAAACCTTACCTGAGTTACACTAACACCTAACATTACACTACAATTAAATAAATTACATTTATTAAATACAATTAACTAAATTACAAAAAAAAAAAAAAACACTAAATTACACACAAAAAAATTATCAAATATTTAAACTAATTACACCTAATCTAATAGCCCTATCAAAATAAAAAAAAAAACCCTAGCATAAACTAAACTGCCAACAGCCCTTAAAAGGGCCTTTTGCGGGGCATTGCCCCAAAGAAATCAGCTCTTTTACCTGTAAAAAAAATACAAACACCCCCCAACAGTAAAACCCACCACCCACACAACCAAACCCCCAAATAAAATCCTAACTAAAAAAACCTAAGCTCCCCATTGCCCTGAAAAGGGCATTTGTATGGGCATTGCCCTTAAAAGGGCATTTAGCTCTTTTTCCACACAAACCCTAAGCTAAAAATAAAACCCACCCAATAAACCATTAAAAAAACCTAACTAACCCCCGAAGAGCCACTTACAGTTTTTGAAGACCCGACATCCATCCTCAACGAAGCCGGGAGAAGTCTTCATCCAAGCGGCAAGAAGTGGTCCTCCAGGCGGGCAGAAGTCTTCATCCAGACGGCATCTTCTATCTTCATCTATCCGGCGCGGAGCGGCTCCATCTTCAAGACATCCGGCGCCAAGAAGTCCTCAACGTAATACCAGCGGTAGTGAAAAAGAGCCTTAACGCTACTTTTTCACTCATACCGCAAAACTCGTAATCTAGCCGAATAATAATTAAACCTAATCTAATACCCCTATAAAAACAAAAAAGCCACCCCAAAATAAAAACACCCCTAATCTAACATTAAACTATCAATAGCTCTTAAAAAGGCAATCAGCTCTTTAGTGGCCATTAAAAAATAAATAAAATACGTAATCTAAAAAAAAAAAAAACACTTAAAAAAAACAACCTAACACTAACCCCAAAATAGGTGTTCACCATTCCTAAAGTGCGGTGGTGAAAGTCTTCTTCTTCAGCTCCATCTTCATCCAGCGCGGGGCCATCTTCTTTCTTCATCCGGAGTGAAAGCGACACGGAGCGAAGACAGCTGCAGAGCAGGAACAACAGCTGCGGAGCCATCCAGCGTGGAGAATCCTATTTGTGCGATCGTCGCTACACACTGAAGATTGAATGCAAGGTACCCGTTTTATATTTGGGGTACCTTGCATTCCTATTAGCTGAAATTTACTGAAATATTTTGGGGGGTTGGTTGGGTGGGGGGGTTTTACTGTTAGGGGGTACTTTGTAACTTTTTATGTAAAACAGCTGTTTAACTTAAGGCAATGACCTACAAAAGGCCCTTAGGTTTATTTAAGTTAGTTTAACCTTATTTTATTTTTTTCACAGGTAGGTTTTAATTTATTTTAAGGTAGCTATATTGTAACTTTAATTTAAAGATAGCGGGTGCTAGGTTTAAGGGTTAATAGTTTAATTTAGTGTGTTGCGATGTGGGAGGCCGGCGGTTTAGAGGTTAATAGGTTTATTATAGTAGTTTCAATGTGGGTGGATGGCGGTTTAGCGGTTAATAGGTTTATTATAGTAGTTGCGATGCAGGGGTCTACGGTTTAGGGGTTAATAGGTTTATTTTAGTAATTACAATGTGGGGGTCGGCAGTTTAGGGGTTAATAGGCTAATTTAGTGTTGGCAATGTGGGTGGCGGTGGTTTAGGGGTTAATAGGTTTATTATAGTATTTGCGATGCTGGAAGATGGCGGTTTAGGGGTTAATAGGTAGTTTATGGGTGTTAGTGTACTTTGCACCATTTTTGTTATGAGTTTTGTGACACATTTTTGTTACGCAAAATCCATAACTACAGGTTTTTGATTGCAGAATGGATCGTGGTGGGATATAAGCTGTAACGCTAGCGTAATAGCAGGACCGCACAACCTGTAATACGGGTGACCTGAAAATTCCACACTCAAAAGCCATTTTGTGTGTGCAGAACGGAGAGTTGCGGTATAGGCAAAACCGATAGCAGTATAGCCATATCGCTGCAACTTGTAATATGGGTGACCTGCCATTCTGTGCGCAAAGTCCAATTTTGCAGCGGTATAGCCGTACCGCAAAACTTATTTGAAATTCAGAGAAGGTGTTAGATCCTAATCTTTTTTTTATGCACTTGTTAATTATGTAGTTCTTACTGCATTTAGTGGACCTTTAACCCCTTAATGACCACAGCACTTTTCCATTTTCTGTCCATTTGGGACCAAGGCTATTTTTACATTTTTGCGGTGTTTGTGTTTAGCTATAATTTTCCTCTTACTCATTTACTGTACCCACACATATTATGTACCGTTTTTCTCGCCATTAAATGGACTTTCAAAATCTACCATTATTTTCATCATATCTTATAATTTGCTATAAAAAAAAATACAAAATATCATGTAAAAATGGAAAAAACACACTTTTTCTAATTTTGACCCCCAAAATATGTTACACATCTACAACCACCAAAAAACACCCATGCTAAATAGTTTCTAAATTTTGTCCTGAGTTTAGAAATACCCAATGTTTACATGTTCTTTGCTTTTTTTGCAAGTTATAGGGAAATAAGTACAAGTAGCACTTTGCTATTTCCAAACCACTTTTTTCAAAATTAGCGCTAGTTACATTGGAACACTGATATCTTTCAGGAATCCCTGAATATCCCTTGACATGTATATATTTTTTTTTAGAAGACATCCCAAAGTATTGATCTAGACCCATTTTGGCATATTTCATGCCACCATTTCACCGCCAAATGCGATCAAATTAAAAAAAAATGTTCACTTTTTCACAATTTTTTTCACAAACTTTAGGTTTCTCACTGAAATTATTTACAAACAACTTATGCAATTATGGCATAAATGGTTGTAAATGCTTCTCTGAGATCCCCTTTCTTTAGAAATAGCAGACATGTATGGCTTTGGCATTGCTTTTTGGTAATTAGAAGACTGCTAAACACCACTGCTCACCACACGTGTATTATGCCCAACAGTGAATGGGTTAATTAGGGAGTATGTGGGGAGCTTCTAGGGTTAATTTTAGCTGTAGTGTAGTATAGTAGACAACCCCAAGTAGTGATCTAGGCCCATTTTGGTATATTTCATGCCACCATTTCACCGCCAAATGCGATCAAATTAAAAAAAACGTTACATTTTTCACAATTTTAGGTTTCTCACTGAAATTATTTACAAACAGCTTGTGCAATTATGGCACAAATGGTTGTAAATGCTTCTCTGGGATCCCCTTTCTTTAGAAATAGCAGACATGTATGGCTTTGGCGTTGCTTTTTGGTAATTAGAAGGCTGCTAAATGCCGCTGCGCACCACACGTGTATTATGCCCAGCAGTGAAGGGGTTAATTAGGGAGCTTGTAGGGAGTTTGTAGGGTTAATTTTAGCTTTACTGTAGAGATCAGCCTGTAGTAGACAACCCAAAGTATTGATCTAGGCCCATTTTGGTATATTTCATGCCACCATTTCACCGCCAAAAGCGATCAAATAAAAAAAAATGTTAACTTTTTCACAAACTTTAGGTTTCTCACTTAAATTATTTACAAACAGCTTGTGCAATTATGGCACAAATGTTTGTAAATGCTTCTCTGGGATCCCCTTTGTTCAGAAATAGCAGACATACATGGCTTTGGCGTTGCTTTTTGGTAATTAGAAGGCCTCTCTGCATCGGATGGCTAAAAATGGTTATTGCAGGATGCCTTGATATCGAGGCATCACTGCAATAACCGGAAAGCAGCTGGAAGCGAGCAGGATCGCTTCCAGCTGCTTTCCACACCGAGCACACCTCAGGTGTTAACTGCCTTTTTTTTTAGGACATACCCTGTACGTCCTCGGTCGTTAAGGGGTTAAAGTGTTTTCAAAGTAGGTGATCCCCATTTACTTTTTAAATATTTATCAGGTGTTCCCTGATCCACTCATGTACCGGTCTTGTTGTCTCTCCCATATATTGTCTATGACAGTTGCATTGGATCAAATATATTACATTATTATCCCAACATTGTATCATATCTTTAATCTGAAATTATTCCCCAGTGACTGCAGACTTTACAGTCTTTACTTTGGAGGTAAAATTACAAGTTTTACAGCTAATACAGAAAAAAGCCCAATAACTTATTTCCTAAACAATCAGTCACTTTCATTCTATTGTTTAAATTATGTTTAAAAAGGCTAGGAGCTAGATATTTCTTTAGATCTATCTTTTACCAGAATCCGAATAACGGGATCTTTTATATGAGGTGCCAATGTTTATTCAGAATTGTGTATATATGAATATGCTGGGAAATGTAAGATATAACAATTCTGCATCTTTTTTGGCTCCTATATGTCAATAACTCTTTTCTATATTTATCTCTAGCTGTCTCTTTTGCATTCTTAATAATATCAACTCTATACCCTCTTTCCTTGAATCTATTTTCTAAAATCTCTGCTTGAATCATAATTCCTAGTGTTTGAGCAATTATTTTTAAATCTAAGGAACAGTCCTTTTGGAATATTATTAATCCAATTGTTTAATGGCATATGATTCTCCTTCCAGCTGTTAGTGAGTATATGATTATTTTTAAACATATTCATTAATAAATTAGCATAGCTGGGGCAAATCTCATGCCCATTGTTGTAAATTAAAATTCACATTAAAATAAAAATAATTATTTAAAAAATAAATCAAAATAATTATCAGTTTTGCATCAACAATCATGATAGGAAAATTATTCTTTGCAAGAGCAGTGAGTATATGGTTTAGGCATTAATATTATTGTATGTACATATATATATATATATTTATATTTAGCTATTTTATTTAAATACCTTTTAAATAAATGTTTTACTAATTTACTAAGCTGAATCAGTTCTAAACCACCTTAAAGGAAATAATAGAGGGCAGGCTACCCCGTCTCTTTTCTTAACTGCTCTTTCTTAAGCTATCTAGCTTCTAACCATTTTAAACTATTCAGATATAGGGGCCGATTTATGAAAGTGCGAGCGAATATGATACGATGTAGCGTTTATCATTGCACAAGCAGTTCTTGTGAACTACTTGTGCAATGCCGCCCCCTGCAGATTCGCGGCCAATCGGCCACAAGCAGAGGTTGATGTCCGCAGCCTCAGAGCAGGCGGACAAGTTATGGAGCAGCGGTCTTTAGACCGTTTTCCGGCGGAAACAGGAGCATCAAGTTCCATTCAGAGCTCGATAATTCAGCCTCATAGTGCGCAATTTTAAACACAATTTCAATTTACTTCTATTATCAAATTTGCTTTGTTCTCTTAGTAACAAAATTGCACCATGACTGTGTCATGTACAAGATGCAACATAAAAGTTGGAAAAATAAACTTAAAGACGCACTGAATACATTTTATAAACATAGCATTGAGTTTTTTTCCCATCTCCTTCTAGTCATGGGTGCTGACATGTTGAAATCTAGTTTTTATTACATTCCAGTGCTGACCTGTCCTTCAGATACCTGCAGTGTAACCTAGGTTCTATAATGGCAGCACCCATGATTAGAGGGAGTTGCATGAAATGCATTTAGGGCTAGATTATAAGTGAAGCACTAAATTATCGTGGGCCTGCAAACGGGAAAATTTGCCTGTTTACGAACATGCGATAATTAACCATCCATTACAAGTGACTGGTTATTGCTACCAAAATTTAACTAGAGATTAGATCACTGGTTAATTTTCTAAAAGTGCCCCAAATGCCCTCAAATAGAGGGCATTATAGTTTTTTTTTTTATTAAAAGCGATATTTAGGGCTCCACTTGTAATCTAGCCCTTAGTGTTTATGGCCCTTTAACCCAAAAAATTGTATTTTACTCCTTAAAGGGACACTTTCCTGATTCAAATAGAGCATGTAATTTTAATTCTAAACAACTTACCAATTTTGCTTTGTTCTCTTGGTATTCTTAGTAGAAAGCTAAGTTTAGGTAGGCTCAAATGCTAATTTCTTAGACCTTGAAGGCTGCCTATAAGCTGAATGCATTTTGACAGTTTTTCACCACTAGAGGGTGTTAGTTCATGTGTGTCATATAAATAACATTGAGCTCACGCACGTGAAGTCACCTAGGAGTCAGCACTGATTGGCTAAAATGCAAGTTAATCACAGAGGTCAAAAGTATATTAACCCCTTAACGACCGAGGACGTGCAGGGTACGTCCTCAAAAAAAAGGCAGTTAACGCCTGAGGACGTACCCTGCACGTCCTCGGTGTGGAAAGCAGCTGGAAGCGATCCTGCTCGCTTCCAGCTGCTCTCCGGTTATTGCAGTGATGCCTCGATATCGAGGCATCCTGCAATAACCATTTTTAGCCATCCGGTGCAGAGAGAGCCACTCTGTGGCCCTCTCTGCACCGGAAATTAACGGCTAAGTTCGTTGGTGGGTGGGAGCCGGTGTGGGAGGGGGGTGGCGGCCATCGATGGCCTTTGTGATGCGGAGGGGGGCGGGATCGGGGGCGGGGACGACCGGGGGGCGCGCATGGGCGCGCGCACGTGCACGGGGAGGCCGGGTGGGCGCGTGCACGGGGAGGGAGCGGGTGGGAACCACTACGCTACAGAAAATTTTTAGTTAGAAGTGGGGATCAAAGGGGTAGTTATATTTATTTAGTGATCGGTTTGGCTGGTGGGATATTGGACTGTGGGGGGGGAAGCTACACTACAGAAACAAATAACAAATAATAAAAAAAACATTTTTATTTGCAAACTGGGTACTGGCAGACAGCTGCCAGTACCCAAGATGGCCCCAATAAGGCAGAGGGGGAGGGTTAGGGAGCTATTTTGGGGGGATCAGGGAGGTTGGGGGCTAAGGGGGGACCCTACATAGCAGCATATGTAAATATGCTTTAAAAAAAAATGTATTTTTTTTTAATACCTTTTATTTTAGTACTGGGACAATTGTGGGGTGGGGGAGGGTGGGGGAGGGAAGAGAGCTGTTTGGGAGGGATCAGGGGGTGGCATGTGTCAGGTGGGAGTCTGATCTCTACACTAAAGCTAAAATTAACCCTGCAAGCTCCCTACAAACTACCTAATTTACCCCTTCACTGCTGGCCATAATACACATGTGATGCGCAGCAGCATTTAGCGGCCTTCTAATTACCAAAAAGCAACGCCAAAGCCATATATGTCTGCTATTTCTGAACAAAGGGGATCCCAGAGAAGCATTTACAACCATTTGTGCCATAATTGCACAAGCTGTTTGTAAATAATTTTAGTGAGAAACCTAAAGTTTGAAAAAGTGAACAATTTTTTTTTATTTGATTGCTTTTGGCGGTGAAATGGTGGCATGAAATATACCAAAATGGGCCTAGATCAATACTTGGGGTTGTCTACTACACTACACTAGAGCTAAAATTAACCCTAGAAGCTCCCTACATGCTCCCTAATTAACCCATTCACTGCTGGGCATAATACACGTGTGGTGTGCAGTGGCATTTAGCAGCCTTCTAATTACCAAAAAGCAACCCCAAAGCCATATATGTCTGCTATTTATGAACAAAGGGGATCCCAGAGAAGCATTTACAACCATTTATGCCATAATTTCATGAGTTGTTTGTAAATAATTTCAGTGAAAAACCTAAAGTTTGTTAAAAAATTTGTGAAAAAGTGAAAAAAATTTTTTATTTGATCGCATTCGGCGGTGAAATGGTGGCATGAAATATACCAAAATGGGCCTAGATCAATACTTTGGGATGTCTTCTAAAAAAAAATATATACATGTCAATGGATATTCAGAGATTCCTGAAAGATATTAGTGTTCTAATGTAACTAGCGCTAATTTTGAAAAAAAAGTGGTTTGGAAATGGCAAAGTGCTACTTGTATTTATTGCCCTATAACTTGCAAAAAAAGCAAAGAAAATGTAAACATTGGGTATTTCTAAACTCAGGACAAAATTTAGAAACTATTTAGCATGGGTGTTTTTTGGTGGTTGTAGATGTGTAACAGATTTTGGGGGTCAAAGTTAGAAAAAGTGTGTTTTTTTCCATTTTTTCCTCATATTTTATAATTTTTTTTATAGTAAATTATAAGATATGATGAAAATAATGGTATATTTTGAAAGTTCATTTAATGGCGAGAAAAATGGTATATAATATGTGTGGGCACATTAAATGAGTAAGAGGAAAATTTCAGCTAAACACAAACACCGCAAAAGTGTAAAAAATAGCCTTGGTCCCAAACGGACAGAAAATGGAAAAGTGCTGTGGTCAATAAGGGGTTAATATAACTGTGTTGGTTATATAAAACTGGGGAATGTGTAATAAAGGGATTATCTATCTTTTTAAACAACAACAATTCTGGTGTTGATTGTCCCTTAAAAGTTTACTATTTACCACACTATTTGGACAATTAACCTTTACATCCGATTAGTCAAGTTTCATCTTGCAATACAAATGAATGGGCCTTTTGGGAATAATACTTCTATAGAGGATATAATTGAAAACACAGAAAAAAAGATGTGCTCAGCATTGTTTGTTTATTTCAGAAGATAATAAATGGAACTTTGAGTCATATCTATTTTGCTGACAGATTACTTTCAATATATAAAAATATATATGCGCCTGTGTCTTTTATACAGAGAAAAGAGCCTGATAGAATTGGCCAGATATAACCATCATTTGATAATACAGCCAAAAATTATGTTGCATTACATAGCAATAAAGCACTTCAGTTCCTAGTCCCTGGTTTTCTGTCCACCATTATACGTGGTGTTCCTGGGTTTTTTTTCTTCAAAAAAGCTTTATTAAGATCACGTGAGATTACACATCATAGATCAGTTATACATGGCATATGTCAAAAATGTTGCAAATCAAAACATCACAAATGTATGTCCATACAATAACTGCAAGAAAACGTGATTCGTGCATTATATTACAAATTTCCACATAGGATCTCATTATCTGGTTCAGTGTATCTCAGTCTTGTCCCCATCTACAACAGATTAGACCTCTCTTGGGTCTTCAACAATATCAAATATAATTAGCATTGGGGATATGTAAGGGTGAAATTTAGTACAGGGTCAGGGGGAAAGGGAAGGAGCAGAATGTATTTTCTGAATAATATGGAACATATGTGGTGTTAGCCAAAATTGAGTTAAATAAAAATGTTTCTATTTCTTGTGTGGTTAGCATTTTATACTTTTTGTAGATTAGTTGAAGGTAGTCTTTGGGAGATGGGAAAAAGTGAACAGAATCAATGTGGGAGCAGGGAGTGGTATTTTGATTTATAGGGGCATATTTATCAAAGTGTCAACTATGTTGCATTCGCCGGCATCAATACGCTCGCCTAACATTGCCAAACATTGCAGTCGCGGATCTCAATACGCTCTACTTATTTATAAAAAAAACATCAAAAACATGCACACCAAGTACGGGGCGATGAGCATCGGACTGTTGTTAACTAGCAGTCATCGATCTCGCGTCTATTCATCTTTTTCCCTACTTTATTTATACCATTTCACTAAACGCCGCCACTATACTAAAATGTTTAACCCCTATCCCGCCACTCCCCGACTTCGCTGCAACGTAAATAAAGTTATTAACCCCTATCCCGTGCGCTCCCCAACACCGCCGCCGCTAACATCACCACCGCTAACATCACCACCGCTAACTAAACCTATTAACCCCTAAACTGCCAGCCCCCTACATCGCAAAAAAAATAAAATAAGCTATTAACCCTGAAACCTAACAACCCCTTAACTTTCATATTAAAATTACAACATCCCTATCTTCAAATAAATTAAAACTTACCTGTAGAATTAACTAACTATTATACTTCAATTAAATTAAACTACCAATTAAATAAACTAAATTACATATTAAAAAAACCTAACCCTACTAAAATTATTTAAAGGGACAGTCTAGGCCAAAAAAAAACTTTCATGATTCAGATAGAGCATGTAATTTTAAACAATTTTCCAATTTACTTTTATCACCAATTTTGCTTTGTTCTCTTGGTATTTCTTAGTTGAAAGCTTAACCTAGGAGGTTCATATGCTAATTTCTTAGACCTTGAAGGCCACCTCTTTTCAGAATGCATTTTAACAGTTTTTCACCACTAGAGGGTGTTAGTTCATGTATTTCATATAGATAACACTGTGATTGTGCCGTGAAGTTATCTGGGAGCAGGCACTGATTGGCTAAACTGCAAGTCTGTCAAAAGAACTGAAATAAGGGGGCAGTCTGCAGAGGCTTAGATACAAGATAATCACAGAGGTTAAAAGTACATTAATATAACTGTGTTGGTTATGCAAAATTGGGGAATAGGTAATACAGGGATTATCTATCTTTTAAAACAATAACAATTCTGGTGTAGACTGTCCCTTTAAATATACAATTAAACATTCTTACAAAGTCCTAAATTACAAAAAAAAAACCTGTTACTAAAAAACAAACCCTAAATTACGAAATATAACAAACCAAATTATAAAAATATAATAGCCCTATCAAAATAAAAAAGCGACCCAAAATAAAAAAACCCTAGCCTACAATAAACTACCAATGGCCCAAAGATAACAGTTCTTTCATCTGGCAAAAAAAAATACAAACACCCCCCCCCCCCCCAACAGTAAAACCCACCACCCAACCAACATCCCCAAATAAAAAAACGAACTAAAATAACCTAAGCTACTTATTGCCCTGAAAAAGGCATTTGTATGGGAATTGCCCTTAAAAGGGCATTTAGCTCTTTTACTGCCGAGACCCTAATCTAAAAATAAAACCCACCCAAAAAAACCTTCAAAAAACACTAACCCCTAACGATCCACTTACAGTTCTTGAAGTCCTGCTTGATGGATCCATACAACCAGCGAAGTCTTCATCCATGCATCAAGAAGTCTTCATCCAGACGGCCTCTTCTATCTTCATCCAGCCAGCGTGGAGCGGGTCCATCCTGAAGACATCCGGCGCAGAGCATCCTCTTCATATGGCCGCCGCCGTACACTGATTCTTCAATGCAAGTGACCAATCCAATATGGCGTCCCTTGCATTTCTATTGGCTGAAAAATTTCAATCAGCCAATAGGAATTAGAGCTGCTAATATCCTATTGGCTGTTCCAATCAGCCAATAGGATTGAGCTCTCATCCTATTGGCTGTTCCAATCAGCCAATAAAATGAGACGCATGGATGAGGACTTCGCCGCCTGGATGGATCCTTCAAGCGGGACTTTAAGAACTGTAAGTGGATCGTCGGAGGTTAGTGTTAGCTTTTTTTAAGGGTTTTTTGGGTGGGTTTTATTTTTAGATTAGGGTCTGGGCAGTAAAAGAGCTAAATGCCCTTTTAAGGGCAATGCCCATACAAATGTCCCTTTCAGGGCAATGGGTAGCTTAGGTTATTTTAGATAGTTATTTTTAATATCTTTTTATTGAAAGGAATCTGTTCATAGAATACAACAGTCATTTCACAAAATAACATTCTTGAAACATCAAGAAATACAAGAACGAGTCGTTAAAACAGACTAACATATTATTGGGGTAAAGCAAAGTATACAAAGTAATGATAGAAAAGCACAAAATTATACATCAAGTGTCATGACTCAAAATATAATTGGTAGTGACAAAAGCAGATCATGTAAGTACCTAAAGCATTGATAGAAATTTACCAGTATTTATCCCAGCCTGAAAATGAGAATTTGAGCGGAATGGTTCCAAATTAATTCTCCGTAATGTTTAATACACCCACAGAATTTTTAATGTATTCATCCCACATTGATTTCAAAATAAGAAAGCTTTCTATATTACCATATTTGAATGCACAATACTCCTCAAGCTCTAACAACTCTGCGACTTTGTTTTTCCACATTGCCAGGTTCAGAATATCTTTAGACTTCCAAGACCTCGCTATGAGGATCTTAACGCTATTTGTGAAAATTCGGAATAGGGGAATTGGGTATTTAGAGGGAAGTCGGAATGATTTATTTAGGAACCATATCTTGGGATTGGGAGGGATGGGCATTCACAAGACGAGCTCAACCTCTCACATAATATCATACCAGAAATTACTAATTTTCGAGCACCACCACCACATATGCCCCATGCCACTCCCAACATGGCCGCACCTCCAGCATCTATTACTGGTCTATAATTGGTCTTGTGAACATATGGAGTCATTTATGGAAACGTGATGGGCAAGTATATCAGGGGTGGGTGTGATTGAGATATGTTGGGAGCTGAATGAGGATAATGTGAAGTCTGAATTGTGTATTACAGAAGTCAGCGGGCCCGGGCTGGAGGAAAGAAAAGGGTTAAGTTTAGTAGCAACGTCCCACATGATAGCAGTTTCTCCTGTAATCAGGTTAGAAATTGACTTAACTCTCCTGGGAAAGCTAGGGCTCCAACAGAAGCTCGCAAGTGGCAGTTCAGAATTTATGCTCTCCTCCAGCCGGACCCACCTCCTCTGCTCACCTCCCACCCTCCAGTCCAATATCCTCTGCAGGAATATGGAGGTCCTGTAAGCCTTCTGATCGGGTAATCCTAAGCCGCCAAGGTTCCTGGGGAGGGACATAGTGACTTTAATTATTCTGGGTGGCTTCTTTTGCCATACAAAGAAACTGAATAAACTCTGAATTTGAGGGATGTATCTGGGGGGGAGAGGGATCGGCAGCGCTTGCATAATGTAGAGCAGTCTTGGGAAGATGTTCATTTTTAAAGTGTTAATGCGCCCTAGCCAGGACAGTCTCTTAGAGCCCCAAGAGGAAAGCTCATGGGCCATTGCGGTCTTAATTGGGAGATAGTTAATTGGGAGATTGGGGATAATTTATTAGGTTTAAGGAGGACAGAGATGTGTGCCAGGAGCGTGAAGGGTGGGAATTATCTTTTTTCATCAATACTTCGGAAGTACCTAAGAATGTGGGGGCCAAGATCTCTTTAAATAGGGAGTAATAGGAATTACCAAACCCATCTGGGCCTGGGGCTTTTTAGTTTTTTTTATTTGGGGGGTTGGTTGGGTGGAGGGTTTTACTGTTGGGGAAGGTGTTTGTATTTTTTTTTCCAGGTAAAATAGCTGTTATCTTTGGGGCAATGCCCCACAAAAGGCCCTTTTAAGGGCCATTGGTAGTTTATTGTAGGCTAGGGTTTTTTTATTTTGGGGGGGCTTTTTTATTTTGATAGATTAGGTGTAAAAATGTTTATTTTTGATAATTTAGTTTGTTGCCGGAGAATGCAACATAGTTGTCACTTTGATAAATATGCTCCTCTGTATTAAGGTGGTACCGCCACTTTGTGGGCACATAGGATTGAAAACATTTGGGCTGGGGGTGCTATATCTATTCTTGTAAAATAAAAGATAGGTATTGTCCTAATTTTTTTTTTTTTTTAATGGTCAAAGTTCCAAGATGATGTGCTATCTCCCTCTTGTGGGAGCTGAGAAAATTGGGCGACAAGAAACTTAAAACGATATAGTTAACTATTTGGGAATTAAAAAGTTGGTTCTAGAGACATATATCATGGGATGTCACTTTAAATATTTGCATAGTCTATTTTACCCTTCAGAAGCCCTGGCCACAAGCCACTTAATAGGGATTATATGCGAGTTAGACTTGCCTTCTTTGTTTGCCTGCTTAGATAAAATAAACATGAATATATTAATTAAAGAAATTGTGTTATCCTCTATGCCTTTATGTCATAACTAAAAATTGTACATCATTATCCACTGAGAATAGATAACTGGAAAAATTAACTTTTTAAACATTACTTCCATATATCCTATAAAGCATATACACCCATTAAAATGAACTGAAACATGTAAATAGTAAAAAACTGAAAACATTTCGAAATAGGTTATTCAAAAATATATTAAGATTACAAGCATCTACTTAACATGGTTTTATCAGAGGATTTAGTTATGTTCAGTCCCCAGATTCTGTCTGTCGGCAAGCTCTAGTCTTTATATAATCTGAGAGTCCTCTGTGTTGTGTTCTAGAGGTCTTTGATCCTGCCTGTAGGTTAGCTTGCCATAAATTCATGCCGGTTGAAAACATTGTGTCGCCATGCTTAATGGCGAGACCACCGCTCATGGCCCTGTTTTCCTTTGGAATGATCTCTGCTTTGGGATGTTCAGCCAGGATATCTTTTTGACTAGCAGTCGCGGTTGTTCAGGAGACCTCTCCAAACCCCCTCAGCGTGATGATCACTGGGGTCTGAACTGGTCGCTGATTCCTGCTTGATGGTCCGGCGGGTGCTGGAGGTTGAAGTGTGATAGAGAGCAAGCAGAGTTCTCCGTTGTCAAGGCTCTTAGAATCATGACTTGCGGCTTTAACAGGTATATTGCCTGGGCTTGGCATAAGTTCTTTATTTTGATATAACTCACCAGGAAGAAAAGCTGTACTTTGTTGTTGTGCGATTTCTTTGTGCTGATCTGTTGTGGCTACAGTAAATTCAGTAGAGATGGCGCCATTTTGGGTGACAGTTTCTGAAGTTCCTTGATGTAAATAGGGTATACATCATTCACTAATTTTATTTATTAGGAAGTCGAAAGGTGTTTTGTCGAGAAGGGTCTCCATAATTCTCTCTAGATTCTCAAAGAGTGATTCAAGATGGCATTTTGGCTCAGATTCTCCCATAAAGGCCATAGTTAGATGTGAGTGATGCACTTTTTTACGCAGCTTTTCCCCTCTTCTTTCGTGTTTCTCTGGAGGTATCTTTGATTGTAGTGGTAAAGCTGCTGTGGTCTTGCTAACGTTCCAATGCGCTCAATTAAGGCTGAATACATTGGCGTACCAAGGGGGGATGCGCTGCCTGCATATTTGCCACCACTGCAGGCCTTCTTTTTCCGATCTCGAACTCCAGTGTCAGAAATACAGCTGTATTTCTCTTGTATGTTGCAAAGCTGAGCTTTACCGTTGTAGTATTGGCATATTTTGGCAAACAGCTGTAAGATGCCTCTGAAAATCGGCAGATTATCTGAGTCTCGGCTGAAGCTCTAGAGAGATACGACCATTCCTGATCGCTGCAGGGACACGCCCCCGGTGTTCCGGGCTTTTAAGTGGTTTTCATGGCTTTTAAATAATGTTCCTAGCTTTTGTTGGTGTATTTCTAGGGATCAGTAAGCTGATGGGTTACTGTGAGACGTAGTGCATCAGAAGGTATTTTGAATTATATGTTATCTATATTGATTACCTATTCCTTATTATCTGTGTAATTATCTGTGTGGCACCCTCTTCTTTTTCTCATGTTTTCTCAGTTTGGATACTACTTGATCTCAGCATAATCAGAACAGGTGTTGTCTATGGTTTACCTGAGGACTTTTTTTAAATAATATTATCACTTTTATTGTATTTTATTGTATGTATGGTCGTGTTTATTTACAATTTTATGTTTGTACATGCTATTAATGTTAACTGAATTGTTAAAACCATATTTCTAGTGCCTTACAGAAATCTAATGTAGTTTGGACACATAATTAATCAATCTGCAATGTAAGTGCAGTGATGCTTGAGACTGGAAGTGTCCACTATGTCAGTCACAGACTTTATTAAGTATTCTGAAAGCAAAACTTTGTTGTTGAATATATAGTTCTCAAAATGTCCTTAGCAAGTGTCTGTTCATACATAAGTTACATCCTTCTAGAATAATGCTAACACTGCATAGATCAGTATACACAACCAGGGGATTTTTTGTGTAACATAAATTATGTCATTTTATAATGTTAATTATAACATTTTAAATATTATGAATTTGTTTTCCTTAAATAAGAACATTATTGCTCACATTTTTGAAAGAGGAATAAGCTTGTTCGGTAGCTAATTGGGTCATAATGCACAAGCGAATATACTCATATTTATCATAACATTTACCCATAGGAAAATATCATTCATGCCTTAAGAATGACACATGACTATTAGTCACTTCTACTTAGTGTTTGCGCAATTGTTTTTTAGTTTTGTTTGTTTTTCTCTTCTGATGAAGACAATAAGAGATATATAAAATGTGCAAATAATGACTGCGTGGACTATAGCAATCCTAAAGGGACATAAAAGTAAAATTTAAACTTTCAGGATTCAGTTTTAAGATACTTTTAAAATATATCAAATGTACTTGTTGTTTTAGTATCCTTTATTGAAAATCACTTCATATCCTCAGCAGCAGTAATGCACTACTAGGAGCTAGCTGGTGATTGGTCGCTACAAACATTTGTTTCTTGTCATTGGCTGATGTGTTCAGCTAGCATCCAGTTATGTGTTGCTGCTCTGGACAGTACTTTGTAGAAACTAAAATTTTATAGTTATGTCTTTGATTTAATCAACTAATATCTTTTAAAAACAATACATCTACGTATTATTCTCAGGCTAATCTTTGCTTTGAGTAGATCAGTGTGTATATATATATATATATATATATATAGATATAGATAGATAGATAGATATATATATACACTGATGCAATCAGCCAATAGGATTGCCCTCACATTCTATTGGCTGATTGGAACAGCCAATAGAATGCGAGGTCAATCCTATTGGCTGATTGGATCAGCCAATAGGATTTTTCCTACCTTAATTCAGATTGGCTGATAGAATTCTATCAGCCAATCAGATTTGAAGGGACGCCATCTTGGATGATGTCATTTAAAGGAACCTTCATTCTACAGTCGCCGTCGAAGAGGATGCTCCGCGTCGGATGTTTTCAAGATGGAGCCGCTCCTAATCGGATGGAAGTAGATAGAAGATGCCGCTTGGATGAAGACTTCTGCCGGTCTGGATGTCCTCTTCTGCCGGGATCGGATGAAGACTTCTTCCCCCCTAGTGGTCCACTTGTGCCTGGCTGGGTGAAGACGGCTCAAGGTAGGGTGATCTTCAAGGGGTTAGTGTTAGGTTTTTTTAAGGGGGGATTGGGTGGGTTTTAGAGTAGGGTTGGGTGTGTGGGTGGTGGGTTTTAATGTTGGGGGGGTTGTATTTCTTTTTTTACAGGTAAAAGAGCTGTTTACTTTGGGGCAATGCCCTGCCAAAAGCCCTTTTAAGGGCTATTTGTAATTTAGAATAGGGTAGGGCTTTTTTTTATTTTGGGGGGCTCTGTTATTTTATTAGGGGGCTTAGATTAGGTGTAATTAGTTTAAACTTCTTGTAATTCTTTTTTATTTTCTGTAATTTAGTGTTTGTTTGTTTTTGTACTTTAGTTTATTTTATTTAATTGCATTTAATTTTAGGTAATTGTAGTTAATTAATTTAATTTTTTTAATGATAGTGTAGTGCTAGGTGTAATTGTAACTTAGGTTAGGATTTATTTTACAGGTAAATTTGTATTTATTTTAGCTAGGTAGTTATTAAATAGTTAATAAGTATTTAATAACTATTGTACCTAGTTAAAATAAATACAAAGCTGCCTGTAAAATAAAAATAAATCCTAAAATAGCTACAATGTAATTATTAATTATATTGTAGCTATCTTATGGCTAGATTTAGAGTTTTGCAGCCAAAGGGGTGCGTTAGCTACGCATGGTTTTTCCCCCCCGCACCTTTTAAATAACGCTGGTATTTAGAGTTGTCTGAAGGGCTGCGTTAGGCTCCAAAAAGGGAGCGTAGAGCATAATTTACCCCCACTTCAACTCTCAATACCAGCGTTGCTTACGGTAGCGGCCAGCTTGAAAAACGTGCTCGTGCACGATTCCCCCATAGGAAACAATGGGGCAGTTTGAGCTGCAAAAAAACCTAACATCTGCAAAAAAGCAGCGTTAAGCTCCTAATGCAGCCCCATTGTTTCCTATGGGGAAACAGTTTCTAAGTCTGCACCTAACACTCTAACATGAACCCGAGTCTAAACACCCCTAACCTTACACTTATTAACCCCTAATCTGCCGCCCCGCTATCGCTGACCCCTGCATATTATTATTAACCCCTAATCTGCTGCTCTGGACACCGCCGCAACCTACATTATAGATATGTACCCCTAATCTGCTGCCCCTAACACCGCTGACCCCTATACTATATTTATTAACCCCTAATCTGCCCCCCCCAACGTCGCCGCTACCTTACCTACACTTATTAACCCCTAATCTGCCGACCTCACCGCCACTATAATAAATGTATTAACCCCTAAACCTCCTCACTCCCGCCTCGCAAACCCTATAATAAATAGTATTAACCCCTAATCTGCCCACCCTAACATCGCCGACACCTAACTTCAAGTATTAACCCCTAATCTGCAAACCGGACCTCGCCGCTACTCTAATAAATGTATTAACCCCTAAAGCTAAGTCTAACCCTAACCCTAACACCCCCCTAACTTAAATATAATTTTAATCTAACAAAATAAATTATTTCTTATTAAATAAATTAATCCTATTTAAAGCTAAATACTTACCTGTAAAATAAACCCTAATATAGCTACAATATAAATAATAATTATATTGTAGCTATTTTAGGATTTATATTTATTTTACAGGCAACTTTGTATTTATTTTAACTAGGTACAATAGCTATTAAATAGTTATTTACTATTTAATAGCTACCTAGTTAAAATAATTGCAAAATTACCTGTAAAATAAATCCTAACCTAAGTTAAAATTAAACCTAACACTATACTATCAATAAATAAATTAAATAAATTAACTACAATTATCTACAATTAAATCAACTAAACTAAATTACAAAAAAAAAAAAAAGATTACAAGAATTTTAAACTAATTACACCTACTCTAAGCCCCCTAAAAAAATAACAAAGCCCCCCAAAATAAAAAAATGCCCTACCCTATTCTAAAATAAAAAAGTTAACAGCTCTATTACCTTACCAGCCCTTAAAAGGGCTTTTTGCAGGGCATGCCCCAAAGAAATCAGCTCTTCTGCCTGTAAAAAAAACATACAATACCCCCCAACATTACAACCCACCACCCACATACCCCTACTCTAACCCACCCAAACCCCCCTTAAAAAACCTAACACTAAGTCTTTGAAGATCTCCCTACCTTGTATTCACCCAGCCGGGTATCACCGATCCATCAAGAAGAGGGTCCGAAGTCTTCATCCTATCCGGCCAGAAGAGGTCCTCCAGAGGGTCCGAAGTCTTCATCCTATCCGGCCAGAAGAGGTCCTCCAGAGGGTCGGAAGTCTTCATCCAGGCGGCATCTTCTATCTTCTTCCATCTGGAGCGGAGCGGATCCATCTTGAAGCAGCCGACGTGGAGCCATCCTTCCTCACCGACGGACTAACGACGAATGAAGGTTCCTTTAAATGACGTCATCCAAGATGGCGTCCCTCGAATTCCGATTGGCTGATAGGATTCAGCCAATCGGAATTAAGGTAGGAAAAATCTGATTGGCTGATTAAATCAGCCAATCAGATTCAAGTTCAATCCGATTGGCTGATTGGATCAGATTGAGCTTGCATTCTATTGGCTGTTGGCCTCTTCTGGATGGATCGGTGATACCCGGCTGGGTGAATACAAGGTAGGGAGATCTTCAGGGGCTTAGTGTTAGGTTTTTTACGGGGGTTTGTGTGGGTTAGAGTAGAGGTATGTGGGTGGTGGGTTGTAATGTTGGGGGGGTATTGTATGTTTTTTTTTACAGGCAAAAGAGCTGATTTCTTTGGGGCATGCCCCGCAAAAAGCTCTTTTAAGGGCTGGTAAGGTAATAGAGCTGTTAACTTTTTATTTTAGAATAGGGTAGGGCATTTTTTTTATTTTGGGGGCTTTGTTATTTTTTTAGGGGGCTTAGAGTAGGTGTAATTAGTTTAAAATTCTTGTAATCTTTTTTTTTGTTGTAATTTAGTGTTTGTTTTTTTTTAATTTAGTTTAGTTGATTTAATTGTAGGTAATTGTAGTTAATTTAATTTATTTAATTTATTTATTGATAGTGTAGTGTTAGGTTTAATTGTAACTTAGGTTAGGATTTATTTTACAGGTAATTTTGTAATTATTTTAACTAGGTAGCTATTAAATAGTAAATAACTATTTAATAGCTATTGTACCTAGTTAAAATAAATACAAAGTTGCCTGTAAAATAAATATAAATCCTAAAATAGCTACAATATAATTATTATTTATATTGTAGCTATATTAGGGTTTATTTTACAGGTAAGTATTTAGCTTTAAATAGGATTAATTTATTTAATAAGAAATAATTTATTTTGTTAGATTAAAATTATATTTAAGTTAGGGGGGTGTTAGGGGTAGGGTTAGACTTAGCTTTAGGGGTTAATACATTTATTAGAGTAGCGGCGAGGTCCGGTCAGCAGATTAGGGGTTAATACTTGAAGTTAGGTGTCGCAGATGTTAGGGAGGGCAGATTAGGGGTTAATAAAATTTATTATAGGGTTTGAGAGGCGGGAGGTAGTTGGTTTAGGGGTTAATACATTTATTAGAGTAGCGGCGAAGTCCAGTCGGCAGATTAGGGGTTAATAAGTGTAGGTAGGTAGCGGCGACGTTGGGGGGGGCAGATTAGGGGTTAATAAATATTATGTAGGTGTCGGCGGTGTTAGGGGCAGCAGATTAGGGGTTTATAGGGATAATGTAGGTGGCGGCGGTGTCCGGTCGGCAGATTAGGGGTTAAAAAAATTTATTAGAGTGGCGGCGATGTGGGGGGACCTCGGTTTAGGAGTACATAGGTAGTTTATGGGTGTTAGTGTACTTTAGAGCACAGTAGTTAAGAGCTTTATAAACCGGCGTTAGCCCATAAAGCTCTTAACTACTGACTTTTTTCTGCGGCTGTAGTCTTGTCGGTAGAGGGTCTACCACTCACTTCAGCCAAGATTCTAAATACCGGCGTTAGGAAGATCCCATTGAAAAGATAGGATACGCAATTGGCGTAAGGGGATCTGCGGTATGGAAAAGTTGCGGCTGGAAAGTGAGCGTTAGACCCTTTCCTGACTGACTCTAAATACCAGCGGGCGGTAAAAAGCAGCGTTAGGATCCCTTAACGCTGCTTTTGACGGCTAACGCAGAACTCTAAATCTAGGCGTTAGGGTTTATTTTATAGGTAAGTATTTAGTTTTAAATAGGAATAATTTAGTTAATAATAGTCAATTTATTTAGATTTATTTAAATAATATTTAAGTTAGGGGGGGTTAGGGTTAGACTTAGGCTTAGGGGTTAATAACTTTATTATAGTGGCAGCGATTTTGGCAGCGGCAGATTAGGGGTTAATACATTTAATAGGCTATGTGGGCTATGGCAGTTTAGGGGTTAATACTTGAATAGGTTTATTGCGTTGTTGGTTAATGGCGGATTAAGGGTTAATAGTTTTAAGAGGTAGTTTGCGATGTTGGGGTTGGCGGATTTAGGGGTTAATAATTTAGTTATAACTTGCGGTGTGGGTTTGATGGCGGATATAGGGGTTAATAGTTTAAATAGGCATATTGCGTTGTGGGGGGTTGTCGGTCTAGGGGTTAATACATTTAATATTAGTAATGAGAGGGGGGATTGCGGATATAGGGGTTTTACATGTCGGGCTTATTTTTGGGAGGCGTGTTAGACTTTTACGGGAGATTTGTTATTTTCTTTACTTTTCTTAGACGCCGGCAGTTTCTAAAGTGCCATAAGTCACTGGCGACTCCAGAAATTTGTATTTACGCTTATTTCTGGACATCGCTAGTTTATCAGACTTACGCCATTTAGGAAATGCCGGCGGGGTTTATGTAATACCCCGATGTGCGAGGTGAAATTACGGGCGGTGCAGGATCCCACGCTTGTGCCGAAACTTGCACTGTATACTTGATTGCGCCCATAGTGTGTATATATATATATATATATATATATATATATATAACAAAAAATGAGCTCCAGAGAGACTGGAAGCTGTTGATGGGAGGTGCTAAAGGGAACATAGGAAGCAGTAATTCATTTAAACTTAATAGCAATATAGCAATAGTAACATGTAGCTTTCAAAAAAGTGCCAATAAATAAAACAATATCATGTACTAATCTAAAGTTAAAGGGGCAGTGTACTGTAAAACTGGTTTCCCCTAAATGTGTTTACAAGGACTTGGTATACCAGCTGCACATTTTAATATCTATGGTAAATTGCACACACACTGGGAGCAGTATTTTATCTCAATCTTCTTGTTTACATGGCTTTTTGTAACCAGAACAATGTTTAGTATGGAAGGAAAAACAAAAGACAAAATCAACTATTTCAACTGCAAAAATAAAGGTGAAGGAGAAACCTGTAATAATAAAAAAAAAAAAAACATACATTCCAGTAGGTAAAATTGATATTTGGAAGCACATTAAAGGGGAGAAAATATTAGCATACACTGTTCCTTTAACAGTACATAACACTACAGAACAAATTGCACTTCAGTGAGCACTGCACTCATACACCTAAATTACAAGTTTTGCAGTACGACTATACCGCTGAAAAATTGGCCTTTGCACGCGGAATGGCAGGTCACCTGTATTACAAGTCGCGGCTATACCGCTATCGTTTTAGCCTGTACCGCAACTCTCCATTCCACACTCAAAAACTGCTTTGAGTGTGGATTTTTCAGGTCACCTGTATTACAAGTTGTTTGTCAGGCTATTGCGCTAGCGTTATAGCTTATACCATCATAATCTATTCCGCTATCAAAAACCAGTAGTTATGGATTTTTATGGACAAAAATGTTTCACAAAACTCATAACAAAAATGTTACAAAGTACACCCATAAACTACCTATTAACCCCTAAACCGCCATCCCCCGCATCGCAAATACTATAATAAACCTATTAGCCCCTAATCCGCCGCCCACCCACATCGCCAACACTAAAATAAATCTATTAACCCGTAAACCGCTGGCACCCCACATCACTATTAATAAAATAAACATATTAACCCCTAAACTGCCACCCCCATCACAAATACTATAATAAACCTAATAACCCCTATACCGCCGACCCTCCACATTGCAACAACTTAAATAAACCTATTAACCCCCTAAACCGCCACCCCCACATCGCAACACACTAAATTAAACTCTAAACCTAACACCCCCTAACTTTGAATTAAAGTTACAATATAACTACCTTAAAATAAATAAATACTTACCTGTGAAATAAAAAAAAACTACTAAAAAGTAGTGACGTCACCATCCGGCAGTTCCACGGGTACAGGCCCACAGGGAAATTTCTGCAGCGTCATGAGGTCCCAATACTGGTAATCTAAAGTTCAAAGAAGAGAGAGGCCGGACCTTGCTTGGTAAAATCAACAACTTTATTGCAACAAAATTTTAAATAGATCCAAAGGAGGAACAGTACAAAACAGGAGGACGTAGCACCAGTGGCTTACGCGTTTCGGCTGTGTTCTGTAATCATAGCCTAAGGTGCTACACCTGATTCTAGCTTAAAACAGGTAACCTGAATTTCTATTGGTTAAACATTTAAAATATTGCACGCCCATCCTGAAAATAATTAATCTCAACTGATTTCATTGACAGCAACATTCTGTATGGCTGTTTCGTACTGTTCCTCCTTTGGATCTATTTTAATTTTGTTGGAATAAAGTTGTTGATTTTACCAAGCAAGGTCCGGCCCCTCTCTTCTTTGATCCATGGGATAAGTCACAGGTTCTCAGCAGCATATCCTCACTGTGTACAAAGACAAGAAAAACGGTCAGGGGCAACATTCAAGATGGGACAAGTGCATGCCTTCCCTAACTTCTTTCCCACTTATGCCGCAATTGTGCACAAGCATTGGTTGCATGCAGTTAGTAGGCTTAGTAAGGTCAGAGGCCAGGCTAGTAGGTTGATATGTTAATCAGTGATGTTTCTTCTTGGGGGGCATCATTGTATTCTTGGACCCAGGCAGCACAATATCTTGAGACGGCCCTGCACACCATATCGCACAACACAAGAAGGTTTTTCTGTAACTTGTAATGGCAGCGCTATGGAAAGTGTGGTACCGCTAAATGTTTGCGTTATTTACGCACCCGGTTTAGCACGTACCTTGTAATATAGGGGATAGTTTTCACACACTGTTTTATTGGCCTAATTGTCCTCAGTAGAAGAGATTGATAAGAGAAAAACCTAGGTTCCAACATGATGGTATCCATTGCTTTAAAGAAACTTTTTTTTTTTAATTTAAAATCATTAGGATTCTTGATTTTAATAAATATTATTAGTTTTCTTAATTTAATCTAAACCTTGAAGTGAACTACCAGGCCAAGCAAGTGAAATTATCATGTAACACTTTAAAGTGTATGAGCTCTCGCTGCAACCAGGGTGAAGTTATTACGTTTGTTAGTGGGATAG